>NW_028318482.1:4675000-4940296 GCF_062004578.1 Staurois parvus
GACAAATAATAGCAATCCTGATAATACACGGGCATCAAAGAACTACAATATGTAAAAAATATGGAGAGAGAGAGAGCCCTCTAGTGTGCTACTAGTTTTAGTGTAGCTAAATGTATTGTCGTATGACTCATGGTACCTGTGTGAATCTGTAATTAGGTCGGATTACTGCAGGTCAGGCTGGGTGACTGAGCAGGTTGGGACTCTATTGCCTCACCTGGTTCTGGAGGACCATGGAAGCTTCCAGAAGCCAGTGGGTGGAAGGGGTTGAGACCTATATCTGCATGTTTTGGGAGTCTAACCAATCCCAGGCTTGAAGGCCCTGGTAGTGTGGTGGGGATAAACCATAAATATGGGAGAGTTAGGCTAACAGGGAAGTCAGGTGGAAGATAGAGTGCTGAGGAAACTTTCAGTGGCCTGGGAGGGATCCCCTAGGTCTTGGGGGGGGGCGGGCCTCCAGACTGGGCTTGGGCTGTCTTAGGAAAATACATTCAGCATCACGGTATGAACAGAATTTATGCCTGGGAGCAGTGGGAGCAAGGACAGTGTGAGCACATCAGCACACCCAGGGATTCACAAGGGGAGAGACTGCCATGTGTAGCAAGCTTTCAAAGGACAGCATTGTGCCTAACCCTTTATCCTTGTCCTGAGAGATCTTCAGAGCAGCCAGAAGGTCTCTGCAGGCTGTGGAACTGGGAGCAGTTCTAAAGGGGAGAGGAGATTATGCTGCATGTAGTTTGCAACAATCTGAGCTAACTTTCAGAGGGGCCTAAGATTCCTTAGCTGGTAAGGAACTTTTGCTACTGATCTGTAAGGACTGACTGCATTCAAGGAGAATAGTCGAGGATCTTTTTCTGTAAATAGGAAAGAAGTTGTCCTCGTGCATTGATTCAGTCAAGCTGGGCATCCCATAATTCCTAATATCCCATCCAAGTTATTTCCCCTAATAAAATAACAAAAACCAAGTTCACGGACTGTTCACTGACTGTGGATGCAAGAGGGGGAAAATGCATGTTGCCTGGCTGTGCGAAGCTTAGGGGGACCCAGAAACACAGCAGCCCTCAAGAGGATAGCTAGATATATATATTGTATATTTCTATTATTGTTATTTTGTGCTAACAGCAAATAAAGCTGTCTTTTTACAAGGTTTGCTCAAACTGGTCAAGACAGCTTCCAGCCTGGTAACACGTGAGAACTGACGGGGTTTGCTAACTTTAAAAGTATTCTCATTTCTATCCTATCAAGAAAAAAATCTAATGTTTTTCTTGATAAACTGGTATTCATTCTGGAATAACAGTATTAATCAGTAGCATTTGTATTTTAGGACTGTTCTTTAATCCTATTGAGTACAGTGATGTAATGTGACCTCAGATTAGTCCTTGTGGGTCGCATTTGGACTGCTGCTCGTCGGAACTTGAACCTTAATGTATAGTTTGTCTACTAGCTATCCTTACAGACATTCACATATTTTATATCACAGGAAAGAAAGTGCATGGAGCTGATAGCATATAGATTATAGCGCAGGAGGGTGATAACCAGATTGATTTGGTGGTTTCCAATTTTTCAAATGCAATGAGAGTTATGCGGAAGGCTATGGCTCCCCCTAAGGTTGCTAGCAGTCCCAATGATCATTAATGTAAGAGGGAACTATTCTAACCAACAATATTAGGCTCCTTGCACACGGGGCATTTTAATAATGCTGTTAACGTTAGCTGTGTAAAGTCACGTTAGAAATGTGACTTTTTCAGCATTTTTTAGCGTTTTTGCATTAGTGTTTAGCAGCGTTTTTTTCACGTTTGCGCTTTTTAGCTTTTTTTGGTAAAAAAATATCAAAAAAATGCCGGTTTGCCACGATTTTACCCCGTTTTGCTGCAGTTTTCAGCGTTAGTGTTTTTACAGCTAAAAAACTCCTCTAGAAACCCACTAGTTCTGGGGGTTTTTTTCCAGCCAAAAAAATGTCCCTGCCAAAAAACGTTGATTACAGTCTATGTGTGCATGAACACATATGATAACATGCTGGGGGGTTTACTGGCTGTAGAAAAAAAAATGTCAAAAGCCAAAAACAGTAGCTGTAAAAACATCCAGTGTGCATGAGGACAAAGGGGTATTCTTTCCACTGACCACCAATGTATGGGGGCTTTTCTTCCACTGACCACCAGTGTAAGGCTAGGTTTATATCAGAGAAGGTGCGGGAAGAAGTGTAATTGCATGCCTGTCCGCACCCGCATAAAAAAAACATGCTACTGTTTAGGAGATGCATGGGGGTACCATTATTCTAAAAGGCATCCCCACACACTGGACATTGCAGCGTGGTTTCCTCTACTGGGAACCTTACTGCACTGCCGAGTCTTTGTAAAAGGTGCAGGGACCTTTTCCCTACATTTTCAGGAGGTATAGCAGTCCATTGAAATGAATGAGCTGCTATGCCCGAGCAAACACAGCTGTCAGAAACTGCATAGATTTGAAGAGGGGGCAAGGGAGCCCTTCTCCCACTTCTTACTTTGATCACCAATAGTCTGGAACACTGCTTTCTGATTGATTGCAATAACATTACTGTGTCATTGATACTGTCTAAATAATGTAACAAATGTGATTTGCTTTTAACAGAGAAAACCAAAGATTTCTGCATCCCGGAAACTGCAGTTGAAGGTAATGTGATTTTCTTTTTTTATATATTAGAGCAAACCATGAATAACATAATGGGAGAGTGTTTTAATATACAAAGATAGTGGAGGTAGTGTCTTACCTCTATGTCCTTTAGCCTGGGTTTACATACATGCGGTGCGGTATATTGCATGTGATTCGCACAGGAACCGCACCACATTCCTGTGCAAATCACATGCGATTTGTGTGCGGTGCGATTGGAGCCGTACATTTTGTATGGCTCTATTTGCACTGCACCCGCACTAAAAACGTGCAGGACCCTTTGTTGGGTCCGCACTAGAATCGGATTGCATGGGTATTCACACCTATGCGATACGATTCTGCACATTGCACCGCGTTTTGCGGACCGCTTTCAGGGTGTTGTTAACATACACACCCGCAGCGGTTCGCATGAACTGGGTGCGATTCTGATGCAGTACGGAATTGGCACTGAAAATGCTACGAATTCCGCATCGCATCATTGTGAACCAGGGCTCAGTGGGCAAGTGAGGATTTGTAAAATCACTGCTCCTCAAGTATTCATCATAAATGTTAACAATTTTGTAATGGTCAACCTGGCTATCCCTAAAGCTAATCTTTGATCTCTGTGTATCTCTAATAATGTCATTGATTCTTTTTTGGATGGACATGCTATAGCTATAAAATTTGTCCTGGAATACAACATGGATTATTTAATCAACAGCGCAAAGTGCAGTAACTTATAGCAACTATAGCAAGGATATCATTGGATCCTTCTGAACCAATACAGTAACCCATAACAATCATCAGAATTTGCTTTACTGAATTTACTTTGGTGGGTGCCTAACTGAAGTCAATAAGAGAATATAAAATGCTTTTTTTTTAACATTAGATTTTTTATTGAAAAATTTTCAAATACATACTGTACATAACATATGGATATAGTCATTGTTGTAGGATATGACATAAACCACTAGTAAACATGTGGGACAGAATAATGGTAAATGTTCTTTATTTTGATTAAGGGTCTGATGCTTCAGATTGCTAAGCATGAGATGGAACAGGAAGAGGAAGCCAGAGCCCAAGAGAAAGAGAGAGTCTTGGCTGAGCGCTGTGAACCTCTTCAACTTTCTGGATTGTCAATTTCTGAGCTTCAGGTAAAGAATGGTAATAAACAATAAGAAATTTCAGAGTTGGGAGCTCTGAAAACAGTTCTGTAAAAGGTCTGTAAAACATTCAAGCAATATTAAACCCAAAAGCAAACATTTTTCATCTTGCAGCTTACCAATTCTTACATGTCATAGCTGCATTCGTTTTCTTTTTTACATATTCTTTCCTTTATTTTCATCTGATGAACCAATCAGTAAATCTGCCGCTGTAGCAGTTAGAGTGTTAGGACTAACCATTTAACACTGCCAGGGGTGCTTACAATGATCAGGTTTTATTCATTTATGTAAAACCTTTATCTCAAAGGAAAAAAAAAACTGTTGCTGTAACTGCTTGCATAACTTCAGAGTTCAGCTTCAATGTGTTAGTGTATCTAAATGTGTTAGTACATCTAACACCCCCTCCTCCCCAGACTGACAATGATGCTGTGCAAAGGTTTCTCTGTTGCTCCTTCATTCAGAGTGGAGGTACTCTAATACAGGAGGTGTGTTACTGACCAGATCACCAGGTGAAAACAGAGGGGGAAAGGCCTAAAAAAGAAAACTAATGCAGCCATCACAGTATAAGGATTGGTAAGTAGCAATATATAAAATTTTTGGTTTTGGGTTTACTACTGCTTTCAACTCATATGTCATTTATACTGTATACATCCCCAATTCCAAAAAAGTTAGGACACTGTGTAAAATACATAAAAACAGACTGTAATGAATTGAAAATTTCATAAACCCATATTTTATTCACAATAGAAAATTTACAACATATCAAATGCCTAAACTGAGAAAATGTACCATTTCAAGAAAAAAATTAGGTAATTTTGAAATTGATGGCAGCAACTTGTCTCAAAAAGTTAGAACAGAGCAACAAAAAGCTGGCAAAGTAAGTGGTACAAACAAGGAGGAGCTGTAAAAACATTTGCAACTAATTAGGTTGAATATCAACAGGTCAAAACATGATTTGGTATAAATAGAGCATCTTAGAGAGTCAGATTGTCTAGGAAGTAAAGATGGGCAGAGGTCCACCAAAGGTGTGAAAAGCTGCATCAAAAAATGTTTGAACAATTTCAGAATAATGTACCTCAACATAAAATTGCAAAGACTTTAAATAGATCATTATCTACAGTACAGTACTAATCATCTGCATGGGAATCTTTGTTGGAACTTTTACTTTGCTTTTGTGTTTAAATAAAAGTGGGCTTCCATGTCCTTAAAACACAACTACCCCCACATCATATGACGTATAGACTTAGTGCTTGGGAATGCTATTTTAAAACAACCGCCACTTTTTTTTTTTTTTTAGATCAGAAGAGAAGTGATTATGCTGTTATATAATGGTTTTCATTCTTGTTCTTGTAGGATATGTGCAGAGAGCTTCATGCCAGGGTTGATGTTGTGGATGAAGAAAGATATGACATGGAAGCTAAAGTGAATAAAAATGTTATTGAGGTACTGTACAATTTGTCATGTATAAAAAATAACTTGGTTAATAATAAGTACTAAAAGCATTTAAAACTGACCCATCAGTAACTTTTCAGACCTGCATGAATAGGTATATATGAGTACACATGTTACAAAATATAAAGAAACAGTATAATTTAGAAAATTATCCTTCTATCCCTAAAAAAATTTTATATACCTGTTTGTGGTCTACATACACAATAATTAGCATACATTCATAAGAAAAAGTATATCTGATACTAGGCACACGTTAAGTGCAAGTTACAGAAACCCCCAGTTGCCTGTTGGAATTTATTTATTTTAATACTTGTGTAACACCCTCCTAGGTAGCTAGGGGGAGTTAGATGGTTGTTTTTAGTTAGAGGCTGAACAGCAGCCTGGTGGAATAGTCACAGGGGGTCAAATTTTGGTCAGGGCTGAGAGGCTCTGCAAACCAGCTCTTTGGAACTTACCTTTGATCTAGGGATTTGGAGGAGTCTCTGGAATTCAGTGGGCAGGGGTGAGAAGTGGCTGGTCTGCACTCTCAAGGGATCCTAGCCAATCCCCAAGCTGAAGGTTTGACATGGGGTCAGGACAGCCCTTAACAGTGACTGAGCCTACTCAGCAGCAGGAGCGTTCGGGTGGAAGATGGACTGAGCAAGATGGTGTTTAAAGCCTGGGAGAGGGTCCAGGAGAGGGGCCTACTTGTAGGCAGAGGAGCTGGAAGAGAGGATCTTTCAGCCTCACTGTCCCCTGAGAGAGGACAACCTGGGAAGCAGAGAAGGAGTCAGCCCAGCATAAGGCCTGAAGGCAGCCACCAACCCATAAGCTTACAGGGGAGACTAAAGGAGTAACCCCACACCTACTGGGCCGGATAAGGGGAAAGGGCAGTCGGCTGGGAAACCTGACTAGCCCCCATCTGGGACTGCTTTCATTTAAGGTGTCAGCTTCTGGGAACCCTCTGCCAGGGATTCCCTCAGGCAGCTGGGTGAAGAGATTTAATCTGGAGTCCGAGGTGGTACACAAGGAGAGGCTGGCTAACTATCCAAAAAAAAAAGAAAAAACCCTTTCTGACTATTGGTACATAGTTCCAGGAAGTTTTCCTCAGTTTTATAGTTCTTTGGGCATCCCATGTACCCCTCATCCCCATCCAAGTTGTCATCCTCTAATAATATACAAAAAACCAAGTTCAAGGACTGTTTACTGTTTCTGGAGTGCAAGGTCTGAAGGAACTGCATTTTGACTGGCTGTGCAGAACTATAAGCAGACCAAATCTCTAGCAACTCCTAAGGGAGTAGTGTTTCACTTGTTATAGTTGTACAATAGTGATAACAGGCGCACAGAACCAGGGTGGTAGTGAATAAATTATATAGCCTGTCCAATAAAAAATCCAGTGTAAAAACAGTCCATCCACTTGGCAAGCTGTGTAGAGAGCAGAAGCTCCAGTAACACGTAAAACAGAAGAAGACACAGTGCCTCTTCTGTAAACTGTTACAATTTATTAGTAAAAACAGAGGTTAGTACACTCACATTTTCAGAGTGAGACAAGGGCTCATATGTAGTATGGGTGGTGGGGCCATCTGAATGTCAGGCTCAGCACTGGGGCACAGTGGATGCACAGGCAGTGTGAAGCAGAGAAGCTGGTGGGAACCTCTTTCCAGGAAAGCCGAGATGGAGCGCACCATGGAGCACAGGCATCTGTGGATGTTGTGGAGTTGTGACGTCACCCAGGGGGAAGCAAAGAAGCAGCGCATTTCTGAGCATGTGCGAAGTCACAATCGGACATGCGTACTGCTTTGTCAAGCTATCTTACGAGCAACAGAAATGGGTTATTTATAGGCTGAGTGGGTGGCTTATGGGGCACTTCATAGAACTACATGGCTCAGCAAGGTGCTTCTCTGCTTCCCCCTGTGTGACGTCACAACGCCGCAACGTCCACAGATGCCTGTGCTCCACAATGCACTCCATCTCGGCTTTCTTGGATAGAGGTGCCCACCAGCGCTAGCTTCTCTGCTCCACACTGCTTGTGCATCCACCGTGCCCCAGTGTTGAGCCTGACATCCAGATGGCCCCGCCACTCATACTACATATGAGCCCTTGTCTCTCTCTGAAAATGTGAGTGTACCTACCTCTGTTTTTACTAATAAATTGTAACAGTCTGCACTTAGAGGCACTGTCTCATCTACAGATATACTTGTTGTAGTTGGAATTCCACAACTGTTTTCTACATAGTGTTTGTAAACTACTTCTAAAGTTACACCTGTCATTGTTAAGCACTTGCCCTCCCGAGAATTTACCCCCCTTCCTGACCAGGCAATTTTTTGTGTTACGGCCCACCGATGGCTTTCACTGACAATTGCGCAGTCATACAATACTGCACCCAAATGAAATTTACATCCTTTTTTTCTCATGCATTGAGCTTTCTTTTGGTGGTATTTGATCGTCTGTGCGCTTTTTATTTTTTGCACTATAAAAAAAAGACCAACAATGTTGAGAAAAAACAATATTTTTCTCTTTTTGCTATTAAACATGTCCAGTAAAAAAATTTAAAAAATCAAATGTCGTCATACATTTAGGTGAAAATGCTACATGTCTTTGCAAAAAAAAATCCCAATACGTGTAAATAAATTGTCTTACGTGAAAGTTATAGTGTTTACAAATGGCGGTATAGATACTGGAATTTTTTTTTTTACTAGTAATGGTGGCGATCAGTGACCTATAGCGGGACTGCGGCGGGCACTGGGGGGAACTGACTTGGTGTCACTGACATCCCCAGTGACAGCAATACAGTGATCAGTGCTAAAAAAAAAGCACTGACACTGTACTAATGCCACTGGGCAGGAAGGGGTTAACGTGAGGGGCAATCAAAGGGTTAATTGTGTGTCGGGAGTGTTTTTCTTAGGGGGCAGTGTGTGTGCTTTACTGTAAGCACACTGCTCTGGATGGCTGTGCTGTGCACAGCCATCCAGAGCAGTGTACCAAGCTGACATGGAGGAGGACTGTTAGCAAACAAAGCAGTCCTCCTCCCTGTCAGAGATGCTCGGTAATCACAGGGTGCCAGCAGGTAATCAGCATGCAATCCCGGTGATTGACAGCTACGGGCGTGAATTGCTGCGCGGGTAGGGCATACGAGCGGCTCGCTTGTGTCTCCTACCCGGAAACACAAAATCACGTATATATACGTGATTTTGCACACCCCGGCTGCCCTATAGCAGTATATCTGCTATAGGGCGGTCGGGAAGTAGTTAAATGCAAGTCCCAGTTCAAGTAATGTGGATATGCTTTGCAATGATATTTAATAGCGATGAGCCAAATCCACCTGGGTTCTGTTTGAGGCTGGCTCAGTGAACATTACTAAGGTTCAGAAGTAGACTCTGAACCCTATTGAAATCAATAGGAGCCCAAGGTGAAAACTGATATTTGTTATGGTCCTAATAGGCAACTGATTGTGAAACAAATGGCATGTTAGGCTGTGCACTGTCCTACCACAGCAAAAACCATTTTAAATTCATTTTGGTTGGGAGCAGTGATTTTGGTAATGCTTAAAGTGAACAATAAAAATGTAAAATTCCTTTAAATAACATGCCTGGGAGATACCTGACCCTGCCTGTGAAGTGAGGCATCTGTATGATGTATACAACTTACCACAGCAAAAACTGACATTGTATGTTTAAATCCCCCCACCTCCCCACATGTTGGGGGCATGTGGCCTGGTATAGTATGATGAAAGGGAGTATCCTGAACAACCACTGACAGCAGGAAGCTGCCATTTATAACAGTGTTGGTAATGCTGTTATTATACATGACTGTCAGGGTCCAGATCTGAACCTGTGACCTCTGCAGTGCCTGGCTGTAGCTCTCCAATTTAGATTGTTTACTGACTACTCTTCTGCTCTATTCCTACCTGCTATATCTGTAATTGGACCTCAGCTTGCTCACCTTGTGGTGGGGTGAGCCTGAGGACCACGACCTGTCACTAGCATGCAGCAAAACCTATCTCCACCATCAGGTGCTCTGGTGAAGATTGGTTAGAGCCCACGTCATCTGTCAGAGTGACCTGCTTGTGTACTCATCCTGCTGGTCGGTGGGAGTTTCTCTGCTATATCTACTGGTCTTCGAACCTGACCCTGACCATGACAACAATGTTCTGCTATTGCCAGGCATTTGTCATTACCCCTGAACAGACAGGGCTTTGTCCAAACTTGTGTTCACACCAAAATTTTAACTGATCCCTATTGTTTAGATAGAAGACAAATTGCTGCTATAACAATAACATCATGAGACAAGTTGCTTTTGGAACGGTGTGTAATACTGAAATAAGATATGAGCCCGTAATATGTAGGAAGGTTGATATTGAGCACTGCCATGCGCATGCCTTCAGTTGACCTGAACTTAATATATAATAGTACAGAACCTATAATATAAAAGTTCAGGCATTATTTAACAGAACCCCTTTAAACAAGAACCCTGTTTTAACCAGACCTACTCATTGCCAGGGTACTCGTAATATGTTAGAAAAATTATAATGTTCCAAAGTTAGGAGTGAAAGTGCACAAAGGTGGATATGTGACAATCCTAGAGAGGAAAATGTTAGGGAAGAGTAGAAAAGGCATAAATATTGGCCTTCCATATGGCAATCAGCCAATCTGCCATTTCTGCAGTACAAAGCTAGTTGAAATAGGTAAATATTGCCTGAAGATCCCCCCCCCCCCCCCATCTATGCCTAGCATAAGTCCTATTTAAACACTAATTATGGCCATACACATGGCATTTTTCAGTCACAAAAACTACTGAACAAATCAATGCAAACTATTACTAAAAGCTTCAAATGAAACAATTAAATGATAGAAAGTTACAATGATAATTTTAGCAATCAAAGGGTTGATAGTGATTGAAATTGCCTGACAATTGCTGAGTGTGTGGTCAGGGTAATGCAAATCTGCAGAATTAATATCACTTGACATCCACAAGGCCCTCAACACCGTTGAATTGCACTACCTTCAGGCTGTAAAATTTAATATGTGATTTGGACTGGGCTTTCTTACATGGATGCCTCTCCTGTGCACTACTCCCATTGTTTGTGTATATGCCAGTAACATAATTTACCTATATTATCATAAAAAGAGTAGAATGAGACAGCACTGCCCTTGTACCCCTATTTGATTGACCTAGCTATGGTACATTATGCTAGTCTGACTACTTCAAGTCCAGACACGTTCACCTCCTACCAGTCCAAGCCAAATTTCAGCTTTCAGCACTATCACACTTTGAGTGACAATTACTCAGTCATACAACATTGTACCCATATGAAATTGTTATGCTTTTTTCAGACGGGGCTTTCTTTTGGTGGTATTTGATCACCACTGGGTTTTTTCTTATTTGCTATATAAATTAAAAAATACCGAAACTTTTGAAGAAAAATAATTTTTTGCTTAGTTTTTGTTATAAAATTTTGTAAATGGATAGTGTAGGCCAAAATGTACTCTGTTAAATTTTTGGGGTAAAAATAACCCAAAACAGTTTATATTATTTAGTCTGTGTGAAAGTCTACAAACTGTAGGATGTATATTTGAAAATTGATCAGTTGAGATCCTAAAATGCCAGATGCTGGTATGGCATATGGCAGTGATCAGGACGCTGGTATGGGGTATGGTGGTGGTCAGGACATTAGTATGAGGTATGGCGGTGATCAGGATGCTAGTATGGCAGTAGCCAGGGTGCTGTTATGGGGTATGAGGTGATCAGGATGCTGGTATTGGGTATGGCTGTGACCAGGATGCTGTTATAGGATATGGAAGTGACCAAAATGCTGGTATGGGGTATGGCAGTGATCAGGGTGATGGTGTAGCATATGGGGTGATCAGAATGCTGGTATGGGGTATGGCGGTGATCAGGATGCTGGTATGGCAGTGTTCAGGGCACTGGTATGGCAAATGGCAGTGGTCAGGGTGCTGGTATGGCAAATGGCAGTGGTCAAGGTGCTGGTATGGTGAATGGAGGTGATCAGGGTGCTGGTATGGCATATGGCAGTGATCAGGGTATTGGTTTGGGGTATGGCAGTGATCAGGACACTGGCATGGTGGTGATCAGGACATTGGTATGGCATATGGGGATGTTATTATTATTTATTATTGATATTGAGGGGCAGTGATTGGGGACACTGGGGCACTGGGGTGGCTGGCACTGCAGTGTGTGAATGTAAAAGCACCCTGACAGGCTGCTGCGCACTCGCACACTGCAGGATTGCTTCTTTCTGCTCTCATACTGATATATTTCTATCATCCTGAACACAGCGGTCCGGGCGACACACCAATCACCGGAGCCATCAATGCGGGCTGATGTACAGGTACACTGCTTGCCATCCGCCATCTATGTAGAATGGGCGGACAGGAAGAGGTTAATACATCAGCCCCCTCAGTCCCTACAGCAAAAATGATTGCCTTGAAAAGATACACTGGTGTATTTAAATTTAGGATTGTAGCATATTGGAGTTGCTTAAAGCAGAGTTCCACCCAAAAATGGAAGCTCCGCTTATCTGCCTCCTCTCCTCCTCCTCTACCACAGGTCCCAGAGGACTGCGGCCCATTCACAATGCGCAACGCGCTTCACGCATGCATAGTAGAAAAATGCCATTTTCCCTTTGTGAAGATGGCGGCACCAGCACCGGACAGCTGATTGAAGAATTGGCTCGGGGTGAGGACACCGCTGGATCCCTGGACAGGTAAGTGCCCTAATATTTAAAGTCAGCAGCCACAATATTTGTAGCTGCAGGCTTTAAATTTTCATTGGCGGAGGGCCGGGGGTCAGAACTCCACTTTTAATTTTAAAAAACATTGCTAAATTTAGCTAACATAGTAATACCCTTTAAATGATGTACCTGCCGAAACATCTCCCCAGTGTTTCAATCTGCTACAATTTGCACCCCAATAATTAAATTTCTGTAATAATTACATGTATTTTTAGATGTTGAAGTCCTAATCTGGCACCAGGTACAGATATTATGTAGAATGCAAATTGAGACTGTTTTATCTAAACGCCCCATTTAGTTTGTAAGACTTCCAGGATGCAATTGGGGTGGGAAAGGTTACATTTTTACATCTGCTTTGAAGTGTGTAGCCCAAACCTTTCTTTTCAGTTTATTTTTGGCTGTTTGCGACCTAAGAACACAACAGGAAGTGAAAGTAAGCATCCAAAAAGTGACAGAATGTCCACTCTTGCACAATTGTCACAGAAACACATGTTCCCATTAGAAGAAGATTTCCCTTCACCTTTTTATCTGGTGACAACTGTAAAATGTTGGATTTCCCATCACCTTTTTTTGTTGACAATGGTCACCAGGATAAATTGACAGTGTGAACCTATATAAGTATAAAATATGCAGCACTAAAGGACAATGTGTAATCGCAAATGACCGTGATCATAAATAAGATAAAAAAAACATATAAAACAAAGTTTCAATGGCGTTTAACAACGCTGAAGACTATACAGAACAGTCTCATGTGTGAATCCTGGAAAGGTGCATATAGTGACAATTGTGAGAAAGTCAATAAAGCTATATAGTGTAAAACTCCGTGACTCCTGTGGCTGTGGAAAATGGATATATATTGCACTAACCAGATAGTGCAATCACTTGCGCATTGGACTATATAAGACCTACTCCTAGGTGCTCAGGATCTGGAAACACTGCAAATGGATGAAGTCATCAGGGCAGAAGCAACCACCAGGTGTCATACATCCAGGACAGGTTAACCAGTCTCCAGCAATACAGGTCTCAGCCACCAGGGGGATCATGCACATATGTATTCGTCAGGTCAGGAAACACCTTCAAAAGGGGGGCTCGCAGGGACAAAGCAAGCCCAAGAGAAGAAAGGCTCCAATGGTGTAGTAATTTTATTACTCAAAATGAAAATGACATCAAAGTCAAATGAACATAACACTTACATTTAAAAATCCAAGACTGCCACCGGCCGTCCATAAGGGCCGTGCGGTGTGCTAGTAATGGTTAGGGGCACCTCCCTAACGCGTTTCGTTACACACACTTTATCAAAGGGAGTGTGCCCATTAATCTGATCAGTTTTATATATGTAGAATGCAAATCGAGACTGTTTCATCTAAACGCCCCATTTAGTTCAATCTACATCTAGAAGGTTTGTAAGACCTCCAGGATGCAATTGGGGTGGGAAAGGTTAAATGTTTACATCTGCTTTGAAGTGTATAGCCCAGACCTTTCTTTTCAGTTTATTTTTGGCTGTTTGTGACGGAAGAGCACAACAGGAAGTGAAAGTAAGCCTCCAAAAAGTGACAGAAATGTCCACTCTCACACAATTGTCACAGAAACACATGTTCCCATTAGAAGATTTCCCTTCATCTTTTTATCTGGTGACAATTGTAAAATGTTGTATTTCCCATCACCTTTTTTTGTTGACAATGGTCACCAGGATAAATTGACAGTGTGAACCTCCCCAGCAGGGACACAGACAGCAATAAATTAGGGGTCTAAACTTTTCATATGCAACTAAATATAGAAAAAAGTGCTGGCTATACATGCCCTTTAGGATTGCAACGCATTTGTTTCCTTTGATAAACTCAAAAACAAATTTGACTTAACTAACCATATTTTCAATTTATAACTATCTTTCTATCATTCCAACAATATTACTTACCCCTGGTTAACATATATACAGCCGTGTGGGCCGCGTTTCGCACGGGCATGGGAGCCCATTCATTTGAATGGACTCCCGTGCACTGTGACACGCAGGGAAGAAGTTCTTGCACTTCTTCTGAAAACGCATCCCGCACAGGAACCTTGGTTCCCAGTATGGCTGCAGTTTCCAGTGCCCGCGGTGTGCCATTAGAACTAATGGCACCCACCCGCGGGTCCGCATTCCTCTGTGCGGGTGGAGCGGCTGCACAGATTTTTGTGTGGATCCGCAGCCGCACCACCTGCACAGATATGAACCAAGCCTAAAGGCTCTTCTGGTGCTCCATGCATAGAAAACCCTTCTTTACTTACCTGAATCTGCAATTACATGATTTTGCACAGTAGCTATTCCAGTTGTGGAGATCGGTGATCCACATCTGCACTCAAAGTCTGCTGATTGATCCCATCACCTCCCACTGTTATAACAGCGCTGTGATGATAGTGAGGTCTGATAAACCCTACACCGCATGAAGAGAACAGGGGAGTAGCACTAAACCCTGTGCCATCCTCACTTTCATAATTGTCACAGAGTCATAAGTCAGTAACAAAATTGGTCTGATTTAAATCTCATGTCTGTAGTAGGCGTTCATGGAAGGTGACACATTTTACAAAACACAGGCCTGCTGTAATGCACTTGGAATGAATGTAGGACATCAATAACCTTTACTAGCCCAGGGTCTTCAAAAGACGTCTGATGAAGCCTTGGTCATAAATGGCCAAGTCATAAACAACATGGCCTGATTATTTTATTTAAAGTATGAGTTAAATAACACACTACACTAAAAGACTGTAATCTCTGTGAAAGCAGGTCTTGGACATATGCTGTGCTATTACATTTCTGAGTACTAATGCTAGACCAGCAATGATCTCCTCCTAAAAAATTAGAACAACTTCCACAATAAGTAGTTAAACACCTTATATAATTTCTACAATGTCATTAAAGGCCCTTTTGGCAATCCATTCATTTTTGGTCTGTTAAAATACCAACTTTGACAAATGAAGATTTAGAAGAAGTTGAAGAAACTTTTTTCTGTATTGTAATAAGCACACAAGACTTGGCATCTCAATTTCAAGGTATTAACTGGCTGTACTAAAGATATATAAGGTGCATGAAATGGGTTTACAAGGCTCTGTCAAATGTCCTTCAGCAAATGATGTGCGTTGAATGCGACCCTATAGTAAGAACAGAATACAAAATGAAAAAAAAAACTTGAACAAAAGAGGAATAGAAAAAAAGCAAAGTTACTTTGCAGGATATTCTGTTGATCTTTCTTACAAGTATATAGAATTGAACATCTTCATAGGTAAAAAAAAAATACTCAGCAAATGAAAAAAGGAAGCTTTACAGTAATCATATAACATCTCTGAATGGTAGCCATTTTCGTAATGGTCAGGAAATTTCATTTGAACTGTCATGTGTAACTATTTTTTAAATGAACCACAAGGTGGCTCTATGGCTCTAATTCTCTCTTTATAAGCTTGCAATATGCTGGTCAATGCTTTCTATCTAGTAAATGTAAATATTGTATACAGAAGGCCAATATGTAAGTATGTATTGTATACATACTATAGTACATAAATGATACAAACACAGTAAATTTAAATACTTTCAGTTCTAAAAATAACTTGTGTGTGAGATAGATATACTATATATATATATATATATATATATATATATATATATATATATTGTATAGAGAAAAGAATCACATATATAGAAAGAACCAGATCTGTTTATCAAACAACCCAACATTTTTTCAAAAGCTTTTCTGATAACTGAGATGGCCAATAAACGATATCACTTTAAAGGATAAGTTCACCTTTAAAAAAAATAAGAAATGGACATTTTTTTGCAAGTAAAAAAATGTACATATACTATTTTTTTGTAGGAGCCTGGAAAGCATCTTACTGTCAATCAGCAGATCGTGGACTGTCAGTGTAAGCTCTTTGCTCGTACATCATCAGGGCAAGTGGTAACACAATGAGATGAAGACTCAATGAAATACTACAGTGCTGAATAGCGACGTGGTAGTTCATTGAGAACTACAAACCGAAAGCACCAAATTATGTCGGTACTTGTAATTCATTCATTCACAGAACTCTGTGAATGAATGATACAGCAATGTGGGCAGAGCCCCGCATGGCCTTGCTCTTTCCAAAAAGTGACAGCTGGTACAGGGAACCTCTCCCTGTATTGCTGCCACACAGATGCAGTGAATCCCTGAAAGGCCACAGGAGCAGGAACATGTTACATGTTACACCCTGAAAATGGGTGTAACATGTTCCTGAAGATGAACTTATCCTTTTACATCATGCTATTTGCTAAGACACAAAAAAAGAAACACTTCATAACTGACTATAGTTGTGACACAAATTGTTTGTATAGCTCCATGAATATTCATGGTAAATACTTATAATGTTACTAAACCCACAACAGTAAAATCAGTCTGTATATGCAGTAAAGCATGCTTGTTATACTCACTGTGGAACCTAAGGGGTTAATGCTCTGCATTGTGTTAAAAGGCTGTTTGATCCGGTCTTCTCTGATCCTCCCCTTCTTTCAGTGCCCCCCTCGTATCTCCTGATAAGACATATCATGTGGAGTCTGCACATGTTCAGTTTGGTGTGTATTGCTAGAGAGGTTTTTTTTTTCTTGGAATGGTGCATGTGATCAGCACAGGGCCAATCAGCACTGTTAGGGTCAGAAGTTAGGGGTCCTACATCCTCCTAGAGCAGAATGAAAACTCCTCCTACAAGCTGTAACATGTGCTGTACACTGATAGAAGTCACAAGACTGCTATATGCTAATGAGAAAATGTATTTAGCAGTTGATAGTTACTAAAATAATGGCATTTCCATATTATGTGTACTGTGGGAGACCAGAGAGAATGAATGCAGAGTCCTGAGTTTAGTAACACTTTAAATTTTGGCACGGCCACATTGTTTTCCAATTGTGACAGTGGTTGTGAGGAGAAGAACCCTTGCCTGCTGTCACAGAGAGGGGAGCGCTGGCGGCCAGAGGTGGGTGCATAGGAGCTTGTTACATGTTACACCCTTAGTATGGGTGTAATATGTAGCATGCTCCTAAAGGTGAACTTATCCTTTAAAGTGATATTAAATCCAAAAACATAAGTTATATTACAGTTTACCAACCTTTAAATGTGGTGACTGGATTACTTTTTTTTTTCGTCCTCCACTTTACCTGGTAATTCGGCCAGTAACACACTTTCTGTCTTAGGGTGTCTTCACTGTTTGGAAAGCAGCATTGCCAATTTGGGGAGAGGGTAAAGTTATACGTACTAACAGATTTAGATGGACGTGACTAAAAATTCAAAGCCGTACTCCAGCTAACGTTTTTTAAGCAGTTACAGCAACAGTTTTTCTTCCTTTTGGGATAATGGTTTTACATAGATTAATAAAAGCTGATCATCGTAAGCACCCCTGTCAGTGTTAAATGGTTCATCTCAACCCTCTAACTGCCACTTTTTCTGGACATGTAGTCTGTTGAAGGAAGATAATAAATAACGGATTTACTGGGTGGATGAGCTGGTGAAAAAAAAAGGGAAAAAAGCCCCCCAAAAAAGAAAAGGAATGCAGCCACCGTATCCAAAAATGGGCAATCTGTAATGTAGTACATTTTGTTTGTGGGTTTAATATCTCTTTAAAGAGAAAATTTTATTTACTTTCATTAGATCAGTAATATATGAACTCTGACTGAGTGGTACTACTGTATTTTCCACATTGTTCTTACCACTTTATTAGGTAAGACCAGTACTGGTTGTGGCAGTTTTTGTGTTACCAGAACAGCATTCTACACATTTATTCTCCTTGTAAAAAGTAAATATGCGAGCGCTATCTGAAAGAAAAATAGCCGCTGAAACACCTAAAAAGGCAACCGAACAGAACCTTCCAATGCAAATCTCAATATGAAGGTGCAGCGCTGAAAACTAAATATGCAGCATAAATCTCATCATTATTATAAGGAAATGAGAAGATGCAGTTTTAAAAAATGTGCAGCATGAATAAATCGATAACATATACTCAGTATGTAGGTATAGATAATCAGCAATACCAGATCAATCAAGAAAATAAACAAATAAATGTGCATAAATGATGTCACCAATAGGTGAGTAAAGTGCAAAAAAAAGTCCCAGATGTATTGCCCACGTGAGGATCCTGTATGATCCCGATAAGCATGCATGGAGAGTTAGTCCAAGTGGCAGATATTCAATGTAAATGAAATGCGCACTCACCAGAAGTGCATGTTAACACGCATTTGAGATATAACCTATCTCAATAGGTATAGTTTAGGTCATCCGCCTCCCAGATCAGGTCAGGTCAGGATACTTCCCAGTCACATCTGCATGTGACTGGGAAGTATCCTGATGCGGTCCTTGATGCGTATCACCATAGGGGCTCACCCTTAATGCAGCCTCTGCGAATGTCCCTCATGAATAGGGACCAATAAAGGAGACCACATAGCGAGATACCGTAGGGAATTGTATTCCATCGAACGAAAAGAGCAATGACAAAGTGAAATAAAAACACTGACCGTATAATGGTCTTAAAGTAAGCCCTGTACCCTATGACTACGTGCATAGCACGAAACACGTCAGCTGGGCTACAGCAACTGGACGTCTAGCCACCGCTGGTGGCCTTCCTGAATTCCCATTATACGGTCAGTGTTTTTATTTCACTTTGTCATTGCACTTTTCATTCGATGGAATAAAGTTCCCTACGACATTTATTCTCCTGAATTGGTTTAGTAGGGGGCCAGATGGAGACATCTATCGATAAAAGTCATAAGGCATTTGATGTTTTTTATGCAATAGCATTAATGCAATGTCATGCCTACATACTGTATAGCAGCATATTAAACATTTGAGATCCTTACACTCTACCAAACCCAGAGTTTGGAGGGATGCTTGGCAGGTTACAAAACACTCATCAAATTAAGTCTAAGGTAGTAAGGAAGTACCAAAAAGTGATACTATGAAAAAATGTTGTATTCATTGCCTATAAATTATTATAAGTTCTTAGTTGATTTAGTTTCAATAAAATGTATACTTGCTTGTGGCTATTGATTTCTGCATTTTTTATATGATGCCTGTCCTTTGTATTGCCTTATTAAAGAGATAACAAAGGCTAATTTATTTTTTAAAATAAGAAAGGTGGAACTCTTTCTTCTTCTGGGTGCCCCTTTAGCAAGCTGTGTGTTATGGGAACACCCATACAGGCATGCTCCTTAGCCAGGCTGTGTGGGTCCATAGACACGCACAGTGCATATAGGCCACTCCTTTGCTCCCTCATCCCAGGAGTTTGACTGACAACAGCAGGAACCTATGGCTCCCACTGCCCTCAGTGACTCCTGTAAGACTAGGAGAGGTGAGCAGGGCTACAGCTGGGCCTGCAGAGGACCAGTAAGAGGAGTCAAGTAAGTGTTTAGGAATGGGGGGACAAATAGGTGTGTTTTTTTTACCTTAGTGCAGGCAATGCATTAAGTTAAAAAAAGTTAAACTTTCGAACGACTTCGAACATACAATATATACTACACTCACTGGCCACTTTCTTAGGTGCCCATTGCTAGTACCGGGTTGGACCCCCTTTTGCCTTCAGAGTTGCCTTAATTCTTCATGGCATAGATACAACAAGGTGTTGGAAACATTCCTCAGAGATTTTGGTCCATACTGACATGAGTTACTGTTGCCTTTCTATCATCTCGAACCAGTCTGCCCATTCTCCTCTGAACTCTGACATCAACAAGGCATTTTCGTCCACACAACTGCCACTCACTGGATATTTTCTCTTTTTCGGACCATTCTCTGTAAACCGTAGAGATAGTTGTGTGTGAAAATCCCAGTAGATCAGCAGTATTATAAGTTTGCAATATGCTGGCCAATACTCACACATGCCCATCAGGCATCAACAACCATGCCACATTCAAAGTCACTTAAATCCCCTTTCTTCCCCATTCTGATGCTCGGTTTGAACTTCAGCAAGCTGTCTTTACCACATCTAGATGCCTGAATGCATTGAGTTGCTGCCATGTGATTGGCTGATTAGCAATTTGTGTTACTAAGCAATTAAACAGGTGTACCTAATAAAGTGGCTGTTGTGTGTACATTGTAATTATCCTGACTTGAAATTCACAACTCTCTGCACAAATGTTTTTGCGTCATTAATGTGGGGAGAGGTTAAATTTGACAATGGGAACTCTGGCTCTTATCTATGCCTCAGTCTAATATGATGCCACAGTATCTTTCTTAAAATTACAACCACATCCTGAAGGGAAGTTGCTTTTTATGATATAAAGGAGTCCCAGTTTCGTATCTGCTTCTCTCATTTTAACTTCCCATGTCTCTGTTCTTGCAAGATAGCTAATGTGCACAAACAACTGTTTTTCTATGTCATAATTACAATACCATCAACCACAGTATGGAGCTCTTAATTGTTAAAGTTCCTTGTGCTAGTTTAAAGGTGTTAATTGAATTAAATTCCCTCCTTCCTCTGAAAGGATGCCTTTTCAATGGCCCTAAAATGTAGCCTTAGTACCTGCAAGGTAATGTGTTCACTGTTTCAGGAACCAGTCTCTTTGCATTTGCTGCAGTTAGTTGTTAGTTTTAAGGGTTTAGCAGACAATGAATGGCAAAAAAAAAACATTAATCTGGTACATTGTCTCCTTGGTTAATTAAAATGTATTATTTTCATGTTTGAATCCTCGCTCAACCCAATTATTTTTTCAGTGAATTGCAATTAGTATTTTAGACACATGTGAAGTTACTTCTGTGAGCTCAATGCATGTAAGTATATTCAAAGTGGTTCTGAAGTCTAAGCGTTTTTTTTACCTGAATGCATTCCCTGCATTGCGGTAAAAACTCTTTAATACTACTTCCCCCCTTTCCCCCTCTCAGTGCTGTGGCACTGTCCTCTCTTCCTCTCTTTACAGGAGACACAGGCATCAGTGGGAGCCACAGGCTCCTGCTGCTGTCAGTTAAATCCTGTGGGGAGGGAACAGGGGGGCATGCCTGAGCCAGGCTGTGTGGGCCTATGGGCACAGACAGCCCTGCTCAGAAACATGCCTGCATAGGTGCCCCCACAGTAGAGCACTGGCAAAAGGACTTCAGAAGAGGAGGTTCGGGACCACTGTGTGCAATACCACTGCACAGAGCAGGTAAGTATAACCTCATAACAAAGCTGACAGTGCTTTGTTTTTGTGCTATGTTGCACATATCTTTATTTAATTTGATGGTTATTGTTTGTATATGCTTAGAATTACAGGGAAGTGATGCTTCCATCACTCAAAATGTAATATTCCACCCCCATTGTCTTTATTGGGCATAGAGGGGGAGGGAGGAAGTGGGCTGTCATTTATCAGAGTGTATACACCCAAGTGTCTGACCCTATAGTCATGTGGGCTGCTCAGATAAGAAAAAGGAGGAAATAACAGCTTAAAAGGGATCTGAAACTGGAGCATGCTCAGTAGATGTGGCAATGTCTGGTCTGCTAAATCTCCGCTTGCAGCAGGGACACAGAGGGACATTGAGCAGCAGGATCAACCAGGTTTTTTTGCAGATTACAAAAAACAAATCCCATAGTGACTGAGTGAGTATGAGTGAGTATGAACAGCATGTAATAGAGCATGTGCTGACAGTTTTTAATGATGTGGGTTTAATAGCACTTTAAATAATCTATTTTTATGCTGTACATATCAATGGTGATTTGTAAAATGTGAAACTGTAAATCTGATAGAGCCAAAAAATGTACAAATTTTATTTTAATCTGAAATGAAAGGCTGTGTGTTAACACCTATAATCATTCAATGGCATTTATGAGACATAATTACTTGCCCTTTTAGGGTAAAGTGACACTATATCCTGATAGCTTACCACCCAGCAAAAGTGTGCTTGTTGTAGGTGATGGCCACAGGTGCCACTGCCCAGGGACATGGGGAACCATCCTGCATGTGCCCTCTGTCCCTGTACAACAATAACAATGAGGGTTGTCACCCGCAGATGACCATATGGTAAATAATCTTCCCAGGCTCCACACCAGAGGAACCAAAAGGATCATGACTCCTTGTCAGCCGATGACATTGGTCTGTTCCTACCTGTCCAGGCACCAGACCACAGATCATTTTGAAGTCAACAGTGAAGAACACTAAATACCCTCTACTAGTTCTTCAGTACAGTACATTAATCTTGCTCCAACCTGTAGGATTGGAAGGGAACACCACACACATGCAAGACCTTGCTTCTTTCATGATCCAGGCCCTGTCCCTAGAAAGGTTCTGTATCACGTCAGCCATAGAGTAGGGACCTGCCACTGAAAAGAGCATGTTTAGACAGGCTCAAAACCACCCTTCTGACTGCAAACCTCTATCACTGGCCACCACCATCCCTGTCCTGTACTGACTAATCCTCATTCCCCTCATTACACACATTGAGATGGCACACACAAGTGTATCTTCATTAAGTGACCAGACTTTGCAGAATAAATAAACTTATTTTCTGAGTGTAGTTCATGATGTTGGTACAAGATGTTACATTGCTTTGGGTAAGAGGTATCATTTACACAGTCATCTCCATTACAGAAGACTGAGAGAAGCAATGGGCCCATTAGTTGAACATAAGTCATTCAACTTCTCCATAGTTAACAATGACAATCCCCTTTTTGGTAGCTTGACTGCTATATAAAGATTTAACTGTGGAAATGATATGTATAATAGTGTACAATGGTGTATGTACCTTTATCTCAAACTCTTCCCACACATATACTGACTCTTAACACTTTCTGAGGTCAGGTCTCATTACAGGTGGACTCCATCCTCCACTAACAATCACATCCTAGGATGTGTGGCCTCTCCTGCTCTTCCATGGGTCCGAAAAGCATTACGCCCCAGGGAACACTTCTTTTTATACGTTCAATAGTTTTCTTGCCTCCAGACAATGCACACAATTAACTCCATGTGTACTGGGCATTAATTCACACATAAACACAGTGCCTATAGTAACAATATGCATAAACACAATGCCCACATTAATACCTGCCATCTTACTCACCCACCCACACTTTCTTGCCACGTCTTTGCTCCATCACAGCTCTCACACTGATGCTCTAAAATACTAGGGGTTCCAGGTATTAGAGAACATGTATCTCCCCTATGTGACAGTGCTTGGGTCTCATCAACTAATCGCCAGGCTCAAACTCTGTCATGTGGTGGTGGTCGTGGAAGGGTGGATTTAGGAGGTGGCAGTGACATCATCCACCATTGTAAGCTTCAACACTGGAACATACATACGGTGTACTCTAGCAGCAGGGAACAGTGCGGGAGAGTGGATTGGTGAGAAAACCTTGCTGGGGGGTGGACTATCAGAAGGTACTCTCATTTTGCTCTAAATAGACAGGTGTCATTGTTTTTCTAAGTAAACAGAAACTTTCAGCTCTGATCTAAAATGTTGCCTTTTTATTGCACAGATTGAGGACTTGAATCGGAAGATTTTGGACCTCCGAGGGAAGTTCAAACGCCCAACACTGCGGAGGGTACGCTTGTCAGCAGATGCCATGATGCGAGCACTTCTGGGCACAAAACACAAGGCAGCCATGGATCTAAGAGCCAACCTAAAACAAGTCAAGCAAGCCAAAAAAGATGATACAGATAAGGTAAGTGCAAATTGTAGTTATTTTGTTTGTATGTTTCCCTTGCATTTCCATCTCTTGACATTTGAGGATACATCTAGCAAATAATCTGTGAATTAAAGTGTTACTAAACCCACAACAGTAAAATCAGTCTGTATATGCAGTAAAGTATGCTTGTTATGCTCACTGTGGAACCTAAGGGGTTAATTCTATGCATTGTGTAAAAAGGATGTTTGATCCTGTCTTCTCTGATCCTCTCCTTCTTCTACTGTCCCCAGTCCATCTCCTGATACAACAGAGCCTTGGGGGCAAGCTGCACATGTTCAGTTTGGTGTGTATTGCTAGAGAGTTTTTTTTCTTGTGCGAGTGCATGTGATCAGCACAGGATAATCAGCACTGTCCAGGTACAGGGTTAGGGGTCCTGCAGCCACATAGCACAGTTAGGGGAGAATGCAAACTCCTCCTACAAGCTTTAACTAGTTCTCTGCTGGACACTGATAGAAGTCACATGGCTGCTCTAACTGCTGATGAAAAATTTAGCAGTTTATATTTATTAAAATATTGCATTTCCATGTTGTGTGTACTGTGAGAGACCAGATATAGTGAATGAAGGGTCATGGGTTTAGTAACACTTTAAAGAGTTGTCGAGGCCACAACTCTTTCTGTTATTGGATATGCTGTATAGTTTAACAGAATTTGTTCTAGTTAAACTGAGAAAAAAAAAGTGAAACTTTAAGAGAGTGTACATAATTATATATGCCTATGGCACCATGTGTAAGTATGCCAAAGTAATGGACGCTTCAAGGACATTCGGTGTGAGATACACCTTGAATAAAGGTTTTAAAAAGGCCAGAATGCAATGAGTAATCTCTGGGCTTGAAGTGCCTGAGTTCAGTACTTCCAGGTACAATGGTAAAACTTTATGGAAGTGGCTTTTCTTGCTTTTTGCAAGGTAGAAATGACAGGCTCTGAGACTCTTCTCTCTCTCAAAACCTGGGCTTCAATAGCCATGCTGTTAAAGCCAGAGACTGCGAAGCAGAATGGAGCACAGTGCACTGAGACAGCAGGTCTCTCCTATTGGGTAGTAACTAGAAGTCATCTCCTAGTAGTCTGAGTATATCTGTGTACCAGGTTCTTCTTGGTCAGTTTGATTCAATTAAAATCACCATCTTCTTCTCTTGCCCTATCTTGTGTATTAGATGAGGTAGAATTTGCACTGGGTGGGGGGAGGGGTGTATAGACTAGCCTGAACTGAGATTAGAAGATTATCAAGTCATCTGATGCCAGCGCTAGGGAGTCCTTGTTCCTGGCCACAAACAGAGGTAGTTGTTGAATCTGAACGCCAGGATGTTCACATCCGGGGTTCTCCGTTACTGAAGACTGGGTAAATTGTCCATTCCCCTTTATCCAGGATGAGGTAATCTGCTTTCTAATTGTCTACCCCTGGGATGTGGACTGCAGATATCACTGGATATTGAGTCTCCACCTATGAGATCTCTCTTGCTTCCTTCATGGCTGCATGACTCCTGATGCCCCCTTGACCATTGATGTTGGCCAAAGCTGTAGTATTGTCTGAATGCATTCTGATTGGTTGTCCTTGCAGAAGGGGAGTTCAGTGTTCCAAACCCATTCTTATTGATCTGAGCTCCAGGATGTTGATGAGAAGCTTGACCATATTCTCTGGACCATGAGGGACTGAAACACTCCTCCCCAACCTCTTGAAACACTGGCATCTGTCATCACTTTCCTTTGATAAGGAATGAAATATTCCCCTATTGTTAAGGCTGGACTGGAGATCCACCAAGTTAGGGAATTCCTTACTTGCCTGGACAGGTGCTGGGTAGGTCAAGAAAAGAAGCAAGCTTGCTCCAGGTTAACAAGATGTTGTGTCAGAGAGGTCTCAAATGAAATTGTGCAAATAGTATAACCTCAATGAAGGCTACCATGGAGCCTACAACTCTCATGGAAAATCTAATTGTGGGATGTCCCATTGACCCTAATTCTAGAACATGAGCTTTGATTTTCTACTTTAGATTGCAAACCTTTGCTTGGGATGTGTTCAGGACCACAAACAAGTACAGTATTCCAGGTGAAGAGAAGTCAACTTCTTGTACCCAAAAAATATTCTTTATGATTGCGCCACAAGCAGACGTCTAACAAACAGCTTTAAATCTCAGAAAAATAATTTGTAAAAGATTAAACGCTTTCATTACATATGCGTTTCTGCACAATACCTACCTTAAAGAAGAACTTCACTAACTACTGAGCAACCAGCAATTGCTGTACAATATATTATAAATTGTGCTGTATGTATGAAGGACAGGAGTATGAAATACACAGCATAGAACATAGAACGGGTCAGGAGTGCATAAAGCACAGAGCACAGGGGTCATTGGTATGTAACACACAGCCTGAAGGGGTCAGGAGTACATAATACACAGAGTGCATGAGTCAGGAACGCATACTGCACAGAGTGCAGTGGTCAGGAGTTTCTATTGCATACAGCGCAAGTGTTCAGTGCACACGATTCAGAGATCTGCAATGCGTAAAGCACAGAGGCCAGGATCAGAGGCACATAATGCACAGAGTATCAGGGTCAGGATTGCATCAGGACTGATGTCCCTCCTGGTACAGAGCCCCCCTTAGTACAGCTCCTCCTCAGTACAGATCTCCTCTTATAGTTCCCCCCATACAGCGGCCTTAGTACATTCCCCAATACAGCACTCCAGTACACATGCCTTTCTGTTAGTTCAGCTACCACCTAGTACAGATTTCCCCCATTAGCACATCTTCCCCAGTACAGATCTCCCCCCTCTTAGTGCAGCTCTCCCAGTACAGATTTCCCCATTGGTACAGCTCCCCCTAGTTGAGATTTCCCCCCAGTGTAGCTCCCGCCCGCTTAGTGCAGCCCCAAAACAGATCTCCCCCAGAACAGATTTCTCCCCTCTTAGTACAGCTTCCCCCCAAAACAGCCCTTAGGACAGATCTCTCCAGTACAGCTTCTCATCATTAGTACAAATCCCCCCAGTACAGCTCGGCCCCCCTCCCTTCCCCTCAGTACAACTCTCCAAGTAAATTTCACCACCCTCTTTGTCAGTAGAGCTCTGCCCCCCCCCCCCCTTCCTTGGTATAGCTTCCCAAGTAGAATTCCACACCTTCTTTGCTAGTACATATCCTCCAGTACTGCTTCCCATTAGTACACATCCCCCAGTGCTGCCTCCCCACCTTAGCACAGCTCTCCCTCAGTACAGATCCCCCTTCTTACAGCTCCCCCAGTACAGATCTTTCTCTCCCACTACAAATCTCCACTTCAGTACAGCTCCCCCAGTACAGATATCCCCCATAGTATAACTATCCCCCCCCCTTTAGTACAGCTCCTCACAGTAGAGATCTTCCCACCCAATACAGGTCTCCCCTTACTACATCTCCCCAGAACAGATCTCTACCCTCTTTAGTATAACTTTCCCCTTAATGCATTCTATGCATTAAGATGAAAAACCTTCTGTGCTGTATACTCCCCCCAGCCCCCCCTTATTCTTACCTGAGCCCCATAAAATCTATCGATGTGCACGAGAGCAGCAGCTCTTGCCGCTGTATCCCTCCTCCATGGGCAGATTTATAGCAGCGAGTGCCATTGAGGGAGTGGGGGACAGGGCCAAGCAGCCCGCTCTGTGTCAAAAACATTGCGTGTTTTTTTTTTACTCCCCAAAAAACTGAAAGGAGCCCTAAGGACAGAATGTACTGACCTAGAAATGTCAAGAGCAAGTTTTCCCACAAGTCTGCAATTTGTGGGTGGTGACAGCTTAGTTATTAGTTTGTGCATGTGGTTTGTGTAGTGTTATCACATTTACAGTCGTTACCTACTGTCCGGTTTTGGGGGAACTTTGGGTTTCTTGTGATAAATAAGGCAAAAAAAAACCTTATAAGCATGGTGCAACTTGCTCCAAGAGGGGAAAAATAAATTCCTTCCTGATCCGAGAAAAGACATGCTTTAAATAGCAAAACAATGCTTGTGTCATAAAAAAAACTGTTATTCAATAAAGCATGTTCAGTTCTCTGCAGTGCGCCAAGCATTGAAAAATGAGGCTTGTCTATTTTTCTGAATCTTCATACTGTGTTGCCCAACATAATAATGTAAACATGTTATAATGAATGGTAAAAATGTACTAAAAGAAAAAAAAAAATTAATAAAGTGGATATGGATAGATGTGAAACTGGCTACAGTGTGTAAACATGTGTTTTATTAAGAACTATGTCTGTTTTTCTCTGTGTCACACAGGATAAACTGGAAGTTGGCGACTGGAGAAAAAATGTTGATGCCCTGAGCGGAATGGAGGGCAGGAAAAAGAAATTTGAATCCTCTGGCACTGTGCAGTCTTAAAAAGGTACCATTACAGCTGAACGGTTATTTATGTATACTGTAAAACCTTCTTTGATGTAATATCATCCTGTGTGTCTGGTGTTCATGGCAATGGCAAGCTGGCATTTCATGGCAAAATCAAACAGCTGGTAGCAAAATAAATGACTTAATACTGGATGTCAACTGCTAGCAAGGTATCAGGATAATGTCCATCAACAAGTAAACCATCATATATTTGGTCCCCAGGATGTTGCAGGCCTCTACATGACAGCAGCCACAGCTGGCCTGGCCTAACATCAAGTTCATGGCAGGATTCTCTACACTCCTACATTGTTCTGCTTTTCAGCTCCACTACTATTATAGAACTTACAGCACTATTACTCATTTTTTCTATTACATTAGTCTTTTGGCATTGTGTACAATCCAAATGAAAATAGTCGTATTTTAGGAAACTGTAAAATCATTTTCATGTCTTTTGGTAAAATGTAACATCAAATTTCCTTGTTTAGATGCAAACAATACATTGCAAGTATTTCAGAAAATTAATTGTGATGTTACTGCTGCTTTCTGTACTGAAACTCACAAAATAAATCCACTCCCTTCTTATTTCCTGCAGGTATTTCCACTTAAATAATGAGTACTACTACAGTCATATGATCAGTCCTAGTCCATTGTTGCAATATTAAAAAAAACTGCAGGCAATAGCAGAGATTAAATGAGCAAAATATTACATTCCTGGGAGAAATCCGCACACCAACAATGTACAGAATGTTCTTATAAAACAAAAACATATCTAAATTTTTTGCCTGACTTAGAAATCAAAGGTGGCTGCAGAGTGTAGCATATACCTGGCGGCTCTTGTAACTAATATGCCAATGTATTTTGGTCGATTTTTTTCCTTATGTTTTTCCTTTCTTTTTTGGCTTTTTCCAAGTACTCTGATTCTCTCAGAAACCCCAAAAATCCTGATTAACTCCATGGTATCACACAAATGCAATGGAATTAATCAGGAATGGAAAATTACAGTAAGTATTTAATAACAATTTTCTGTTTTTCTGACTACTATTATTATACAGGATTTATATAGCGCCAACAGTTTGTTAAGTGCTTTACAAAATGAAGGTAGACATTATAGTTACAATACAATTTGGCACAAGAGGAAACAATCTAAGCTAACTAAATGGCAGCATACCAATGGAAAATAGCTAGCTACAAACAAGAATGGGAATCAGAAAAAGTAGGGTTTCATTCATAGCTCTAGTTAATAGAAACTTTATGGCTCCCTCAGTGAGCCTTAAAGGTATTAATGGCTGGCCACACCATTATCTTACAATTATGGTTCCGCGTGACAGGAAGCCCACAAGGTCCACCCACTCCTGCTTGAGTGCATTGTCATTGCTTCTGTAAGAGCCACACCTTTAGCCTTAGAAGCCAGTTGGCTAGCCAGCATAATGCAGATGAATCGGGATGATGTTTCCTTAACTCTTACTATGCAAGAGATTTTGACAAAGATGGTCTAATCGATGTCAATGCTTTCCAGTGAGCTTGAACTATCTTGACATCTGTTGAATAGAACCGGTCATCCTTAGTAGTCCATGCATTTTGGGAGAACAATTTTTTGGTGTGCCAAAGCACTTTGGATCACTTCCCAGCATGGGTGTAAGCAGTTCCTGAAATGGACAGAACAACAGAAACTGTCCCTCATAGCCTAGGACCATGAGCTCTGCAAACTTTCTGGCTGTGGTGTTAGCTATTAGAGAGGCTGTCTTCATAGATTAGTCTTACTCGAAGTATGCTAAAAGTGATCCCATCTGGAGCTAGAAAGTATGTTAGGAGCAAGTGGTAAATCCCACTTTGGGAGTTTTTAATCTCTGTGGAGTTTAAGAAGCAGCACCCTATTAAGGAACAGGATGGGAATGGGGTAATTTGCCCACAAGATATTAGAGAAGGCTGGGAGCGCTGAGATTTGCACTCTGTTGAATATCAGCCCAATATTCAGGCTGGTCTGTAAGAAGTCCTGAAAATAGTGGACCTGAGGTTTGAAACAAGAGAAGTCAGATGCAGCCATAACTAGACGCACTTCACTCAAATCCTGTTGTAAACTATATTACTGTACCATTGTCCAAGAGTAGAGATATCAGTTCAGAGAAACAGCCAAGGCTTGTTAGTCTTTTCCTCTTGATACCAATAACGGAAAAGAGAACAGCGGTGGAGTATTGCACCCTGCAACAGAATATCTCATCTGATAGATAAAGGAACTGGGTCCTGATAACAGAGCTTGAAGCAGAAGTGGGAACCAAGCCCTGTTGATTGCAATGGTTTCTGTTGTTTATAATAGTAGTCCTAAAGCAGAAGGAAAGTCTAAGTCTAACTATTCTTAAAAATGTACCCTCCCCATCCTACCTATCCTGCCTAAGCTCCATTAAAATAAAATTCATGAACTTACCTATTTTTTAATCTAATCTGGTCTAGTCAGATGATCCCTCAACCCTGGCTTCCCTATGTCAGTAAGTGTCTGCTGCAGGGAAGAAGCTGTGACAACAGTTAGGCCATGGGAGCCTAAGAGTGATGTTGCAGCTTTCGGAATTCCAAGCCATTGTTCAGTACTCACTGAGATGGAGCTGCAGTATCACTGGACTGGAGCAGCATAGGTAGGAGGATGAAGGAGGGAACTTTTTTAAGAATAGTTAGACTTAGAATTTCCATCCACCTTAAGAATCTGAACATGGTGAGGACTGGAGGGAAAGAATACAACTTAGGAAATGTCTCCTGACTTGTCAGAGCATCCACTTCCAGGCCTTGCTGGAATAGGCCCCTTATAAAAAAAACTCTACTTGTAGAAGCCTGGATGTAGAGACTAGAGATGAGCGAATTATTCAAAAATTCCATTCGACTGATTCGGCGAATTCGTGAAAAAATTTCGATTCGAGTCAAATATATTCGCTGCGAATTTAACTTATAAAAGGGTGTTTCTAGGCTTCAGAGAGCCTTTATATTAGTGCAGAACACTGTACCTTTAATTTAAATGCCCTTGGAGTCTGCTGGGGAAGAGAAATAATACTGACAGTCAGTATGACATGCAGATGAGTGCCGTCGATCTTAGAATCACCGCACACTTCACTCATTTGGGCAGTCACGGGGCCAAAACCAGAGTGTGGAGCCAAAGTGTGGCGGTGGAGGCAGCAGCAATGGGAGGCCATACAGCACCCTATGACAAAAATGGAAACCACCAGCAGTGTGAGGAGACCTGAAAGTGGCACATGGCAGAGTGTGGCGATGGAGACAGCAGCAATGGGAGGCCGTACAGGGACCCATGACACACTCTGGACCTGGCAGCAGCATGAGGAGGCGGTACAGGGGCCCATGACAGATTACGGGCCTGGCAGCAGCATGAGGAGTTGGTACGGGGGCCTATGGCAGATTACGGGCCTGGCAGCAGCAATGGGAGGCCGTACAGGGACCCATGACACACTCTGGACCTGGCAGCAGCATGAGGAGGCGGTACAGGGGCCCATGACAGATTACGGGCCTGGCAGCAGCATGAGGAGTCGGTACGGGGGCCCATGACACACTCTGGACCTGGCAGCAGCATGAGGAGGCGGTACAGGGGCGCATGACAGATTACGAGCCTGGCAGCAGCAACTTGGACAAGAGGACGTTCAGCTTCTGCACCGTCGGGTGCGTGCTCGCAAACTGTTGTCTCTTGGAAACGGATTCCAAGAAAGACTGCTGACGGAATCCGTGAAGATGAGTAGCAGGAGAAGGAGCATCTGAACGAGCGGAATATGCCAACAAGCGACAACAGGGGCCCATGACAGATTACGGGCCTGGCAGCAGCATGAGGAGTCGGTACGGGGGCCCATGGCAGATTACGGGCCTGGCAGCAGCAATGGGAGGCCCGTAATCTGCCAGCACCCTATGACAAAAAATGGAACACACCAGCAGTGTGTGAGGAGACCTGAAAGTGGCACATGGCAGAGTGTGGCGATGGAGACAGCAGCAATGGGAGGCCGTACAGGGACCCATGAGAGACTGTGGACCTGGCAGCAGCATGAGGAGGCGGTACAGGGGCCCATGGCAGATTAGGGGCCTGGCAGCAGCTATGGGAGGCCCGTAATCTGCCAGCACCCTATGACAAAAAATGAAACCCACCAGCAGTGTGAGGAGACCTGAAAGTGGCACATGGCAGAGTGTGGCGATGGAGACAGCAGCAATGGGAGGCCGTACAGGGACCCATGAGAGACTGTGGACCTGGCAGCAGCATGAGGAGGCGGTACTGGGGCCCATGGCAGATTACGGGCCTGGCAGCAGCAATGGGAGGCCCGTAATCTGCCAGCACCCTATGACAAAAAATGTAACACACCAGCAGTGTGAGGAGACCTGAAAGTGGCACATGGCAGAGTGTGGCGATGGAGACAGCAGCAATGGGAGGCCGTACAGGGACCCATGACACACTCTGGACCTGGCAGCAGCATGAGGAGGCGGTACAGGGGCCCATGGCAGATTACGGGCCTGGCAGCAGCAATGGGAGGCCCGTAATCTGCCAGCACCCTATGACAAAAAATGGAACACACCAGCAGTGTGAGGAGACCTGAAAGTGGCACATGGCAGAGTGTGGCGATGGAGACAGCAGCAATGGGAGGCCGTACAGGGACCCATGAGAGACTGTGGACCTGGCAGCAGCATGAGGAGGCGGTACTGGGGCCCATGGCAGATTAGGGGCCTGGCAGCAGCAATGGGAGGCCCGTAATCTGCCAGCACCCTATGACAAAAAATGGAACACACCAGCAGTGTGTGAGGAGACCTGAAAGTGGCACATGGCAGAGTGTGGCGATGGAGACAGCAGCAATGGGAGGCCGTACAGGGACCCATGAGAGACTCTGGACCTGGCAGCAGCATGAGGAGGCGGTACAGGGGCCCATGGCAGATTAAGGCCTGGCAGCAGCAATGGGAGGCCCGTAATCTGCCAGCACCCTATGACAAAATGGAACCCTGGGCTGGGGCAGGCAGAACCGCCGTATCTTTATCACGGTTTTCCCAGGCCACCGAATGGCGACGCTGCATATGCTGACGCAACGCTGTAGTCCCAACATGGGCCCCCTGGCCACGCTTGACTTTCTGGCCACATAGTCGACATACGGCTACGTTTACTTCCTCGGGCGGCTTGACGAAAAATTGCCACACCGCCGAGTAGGAAACTTTGCCCCCGCTACTCCTCACTGGCTGACTGCTACTTCCTCCGTGCACACCGGCACCACTACTGGCCGTGGTGGTAGGCTGCAGTGGAGCTGGTGCTCTACTCCGTGGCCGTTTGCCTCCACTGACACTGCTGCGACCCTGCTGCCTCCTGGCAGCAGCAATGGGAGGCCGTACAGGGACCCATGACACACTCTGGACCTGGCAGCAGCATGAGGAGGCGGTACAGGGGCCCATGGCAGATTACGGGCCTGGCAGCAGCAATGGGAGGCCTGTAATCTGCCAGCACCCTATGACAAAAAATGGAACACACCAGCAGTGTGAGGAGACCTGAAAGTGGCACATGTTTGGGGCATGATTCATGGCGGATTTAGTCAGTTGTGTCAGGAACTGGTGGTTTGAAATCCAGACTAATCCACGCCTGATTCATTTTCACAAACGTGAGTCTCTCCACACTTTGGGTGGACAGTCGTGTCCTCCGCGGAGTTACAATACCTCCTGCCGCACTAAACACGCGCTCCGATGCCACGCTACTGGCCGGGCATGACAGCCTTTCAAGGGCAAATTCAGCTAGTTGGGGCCAAAGGTCAAGTTTCATTGCCCAGTAGTCAAGGGGATTGTCTACCTCGGTTGGCAGGGTGCTGTCCAAGTAGGCTTAAGCCTGTTGTTTGAGGTCCTGCTCCAGGTCCACCTGATGCTGCTGCTGCTGCGGCTGGTTAGTAGTTTCCTCACTGCGCTGGTGAAGAAAGCTACTCATCATCGACTGCAGACTGAGGCAGCTGCTGCTGGTGGAGCTGCCACTGCTCCTACCACCCCACCCCTCCCCTGCTGCCATGGCAGCGGAACGCGAGCGCACAGGGCCCACAGTGTCTGAGGATGGACGTTGGCGCAGAAAGGCAGAGACCAACTGACTACATAGGTGGTTTTTATAGTACGTTATTTTGGCCTCCCTCTCAGCAGGTGTGAAAAAGGCCACCATTTTTGAACGGTAGCGAGGGTCCAACAAGGTGGACAGCCAAAAGTCATCCCTCTGTCTGATGGTTATTATTCGGCTGTCGCTACGCAAGCAAGCGAGCATGCTATGGGCCATTTGTGCCAAGGAATGCGAGGGACTCCCTGCCTCCATCTCCACAGCATACTGCCACGGTGCATCTGGGTCCTCTGTCTCCTCCTCCTCTACCAGATGCTCCTGCTCCTCCACTCCTGTCCGCTGAGTGGAAAAACCACCCATTTCACTCAATAATTCCTGAGCACCAATGTCCTCCTCTACCTCCTCCTCTTCTTCCTGTCCTGCCCCCACAGGGGTCATGTGGCGTTGAGATCTGTGCGCCACGTCTACCGCACCCTGACCAGCCATTGTTAACAGCATTTGTTCCAGGACGTGCAACAGAGGAATGACGTCGTTCATCCCATAGTCCTGCCGACTCACGAATAGCGTGGCCTCCTCAAAGGGCCTGAGCAAGCGCAGGTGTCACGCATGAGCTGCCAATGGCTGACATCTAAGTTACACAGGGAGTACCTTTATCCGCTTTTAACATCAGGAAATCTGTGATGGCCTTTCGCTGTTCGTAAAGGCGGTCTAACATATGTAGGGTTGAATTCCACCTTGTTGCAACGTCACAGCATGAGGAGTCGGTACGGGGGCCCATGGCAGATTACGGGCCTGGCAGCAGCAATGGGAGGCCCGTAATCTGCCAGCACCCTATGACAAAAAATGTAACACACCAGCAGTGTGAGGAGATCTGAAAGTGGCACATGGCAGAGTGTGGCGATGTAGACAGCAGCAATGGGAGGCCGTACAGGGACCCATGAGAGACTGTGGACCTGGCAGCAGCATGAGGAGGCGGTACTGGGGCCCATGGCAGATTAGGGGCCTGGCAGCAGCAATGGGAGGCCCGTAATCTGCCAGCACCCTATGACAAAAAATGGAACACACCAGCAGTGTGTGAGGAGACCTGAAAGTGGCACATGGCAGAGTGTGGCGATGGAGACAGCAGCAATGGGAGGCCGTACAGGGACCCATGAGAGACTCTGGACCTGGCAGCAGCATGAGGAAGCGGTATAGGGGCCCATGGCAGATTAGGGGCCTGGCAGCAGCTATAGGAGGCCCGTAATCTGCCAGCACCCTATGACAAAAAATGGAACACACCAGCAGTGTGAGGAGACCTGAAAGTGGCACATGGCAGAGTGTGGCGATGGAGACAGCAGCAATGGGAGGCCGTACAGGGACCCATGAGAGACTCTGGACCTGTCAGCAGCATGAGGAGGCGGTATAGGGGCCCATGGCAGATTAGGGGCCTGGCAGCAGCTATAGGAGTCCCGTAATCTGCCAGCACCCTATGACAAAAAATGGAACACACCAGCAATGTGAGGAGACCTGAAAGTGGCACATGGCATGAGACACTGTGGACCTGGCAGCAGCATGAGGAGGCGGTACAGGGGCCCATGGCAGATTAGGGGCCTGGCAGCAGCTATGGGAGGCCCGTAATCTGCCAGCACCCTATGACAAAAAATGGAACACACCAGCAGTGTGAGGAGACCTGAAAGTGGCACATGGCAGAGTGTGGCGATGGAGACAGCAGCAATGGGAGGCCGTACAGGGACCCATGAGAGACTCTGGACTTGGCAGCAGCATGAGGAGGCAGTATAGGGGCCCATGGCAGATTAGGGGCCTGGCAGCAGCTATGGGAGGCCCGTAATCTGCCAGCACCCTATGACAAAAAATGGAACACACCAGCAGTGTGAGGAGACCTGAAAGTGGCACATGGCAGAGTGTGGCGATGGAGACAGCAGCAATGGGAGGCCGTACAGGGACCCATGAGAGACTCTGGACTTGGCAGCAGCATGAGGAGGTGGTATAGGGGCCCATGGCAGATTAGGGGCCTGGCAGCAGCTATAGGAGGCCCGTAATCTGCCAGCACCCTATGACAAAAAATGGAACACACCAGCAGTGTGAGGAGACCTGAAAGTGGCACATGGCATGAGACACTGTGGACCTGGCAGCAGCATGAGGAGGTGGTACAGGGGCCCATGGCAGATTAGGGGCCTGGCAGCAGCTATGGGAGGCCCGTAATCTGCCAGCACCCTATGACAAAAAATGGAACACACCAGCAGTGTGAGGAGACCTGAAAGTGGCACATGGCAGAGTGTGGCGATGGAGACAGCAGCAATGGGAGGCCGTACAGGGACCCATGAGAGACTCTGGACCTGGCAGCAGCATGAGGAGGCGGTATAGGGGCCCACGGCAGATTAGGGGCCTGGCAGCAGCTATAGGAGGCCCGTAATCTGCCAGCACCCTATGACAAAAAATGGAACACACCAGCAGTGTGAGGAGACCTGAAAGTGGCACATGGCATGAGACACTGTGGACCTGGCAGCAGCATGAGGAGGCGGTACAGGGGCCCATGGCAGATTAGGGGCCTGGCAGCAGCTATGGGAGGCCCGTAATCTGCCAGCACCCTATGACAAAAAATGGAACACACCAGCAGTGTGAGGAGACCTGAAAGTGGCACATGGCAGAGTGTGGCGATGGAGACAGCAGCAATGGGAGGCCGTACAGGGACCCATGAGAGACTCTGGACCTGGCAGCAGCATGATGAGGCGGTATAGGGGCCCATGGCAGATTAGGGGCCTGGCAGCAGCAATGGGAGGCCCGTAATCTGCCAGCACCCTATGACAAAAAATGGAACACACCAGCAGTGTGAGGAGACCTGAAAGTGGCACATGGCAGAGTGTGGCGATGGAGACAGCAGCAATGGGAGGCCGTACAGGGACCCATGAGAGACTCTGGACTTGGCAGCAGCATGAGGAGGCGGTATAGGGGCCCATGGCAGATTAGGGGCCTGGCAGCAGCTATAGGAGGCCCGTAATCTGCCAGCACCCTATCACAAAAAATGGAACACACCAGCAGTGTGAGGAGACCTGAAAGTGGCACATGGCATGAGACACTGTGGACCTGGCAGCAGCATGAGGAGGCGGTATAGGGGCCCATGGCAGATTAGGGGCCTGGCAGCAGCTATGGGAGGCCCGTAATCTGCCAGCACCCTATGACAAAAAATGGAACACACCAGCAGTGTGAGGAGACCTGAAAGTGGCACATGGCAGAGTGTGGCGATGGAGACAGCAGCAATGGGAGGCCGTACAGGGACCCATGAGAGACTCTGGACTTGGCAGCAGCATGAGGAGGCGGTATAGGGGCCCATGGCAGATTAGGGGCCTGGCAGCAGCTATGGGAGGCCCGTAATCTGCCAGCACCCTATGACAAAAAATGGAACACACCAGCAGTGTGAGGAGACCTGAAAGTGGCACATGTTTGGGGCATGATTCATGGCGGATTTAGTCAGTTGTGTCAGGAACTGGTGGTTTGAAATCCAGACTAATCCACGCCTGATTCATTTTCACAAACGTGAGTCTCTCCACACTTTGGGTGGACAGTCGTGTCCTCCGCGGAGTTACAATACCTCCTGCCGCACTAAACACGCGCTCCGATGCCACGCTACTGGCCGGGCATGACAGCCTTTCAAGGGCAAATTCAGCTAGTTGGGGCCAAAGGTCAAGTTTCGTTGCCCAGTAGTCAAGGGGATTGTCTACCTCGGTTGGCAGGGTGCTCTCCAAGTAGGCCCAAGCCTGTTGTTTGAGGTCCTGCTCCAGGTCCACCTGATGCTGCTGCTGCGGCTGGTTAGTAGTTTCCTCACTGCGCTGGTGAAGAAAGCTACTCATCATCGACTGCAGACTGAGGTAGCCGCTGCTGGTGGAGCTGCCACTGCTCCTACCACCCCACCCCTCCCCTGCTGCCATGGCAGCGGAACGCGAGCGCACAGGGCCCACAGTGTCTGAGGATGGACGTTGGCGCAGAAAGGCAGAGACCAACTGACTACATAGGTGGTTTTTATAGTACGTTATTTTGGCCTCCCTCTCAGCAGGTGTGAAAAAGGCCACCATTTTTGAACGGTAGCGAGGGTCCAACAAGGTGGACAGCCAAAAGTCATCCCTCTGTCTGATGGTTATTATTCGGCTGTCGCTACGCAAGCAACCGAGCATGCTATGGGCCATTTGTGCCAAGGAATGCGAGGGACTCCCTGCCTCCATCTCCACAGCATACTGCCACGGTGCATCTGGGTCCTCTGTCTCCTCCTCCTCTACCAGATGCTCCTGCTCCTCCACTCCTGTCCGCTGAGTGGAAAAACCACCCATTTCACTCAATAATTCCTGAGCACAAATGTCCTCCTCTACCTCCTCCTCTTCTTCCTGTCCTGCCCCCACAGGGGTCATGTGGCGTTGAGATCTGTGCACCACGTCTACCGCACCCTGACCAGCCATTGTTAACAGCATTTGTTCCAGGACATGCAACAGAGGAATGACGTCGTTCATCCCATAGTCCTGCCGACTCACGAATAGCGTGGCCTCCTCAAAGGGCCTGAGCAAGCGGCAGGTGTCACGCATGAGCTGCCAATGGCTGACATCGAAGTTACACAGGGGAGTACCTTTATCCGCTTGTAACATCAGGAAATCGGTGATGGCCTTTCGCTGTTCGTAAAGGCGGTCTAACATGTGTAGGGTTGAATTCCACCTTGTTGCAACGTCACAGATCAGGCGATGCTGTGGAATTCCGTTCTGCCGCTGCAGCTCAAGGAGGGTGTGCTTTGCGGTGTAGGAATGGCTGAAATGCATGCAAAGTTTACGTGACATTTTAAGGATGTCTTGCAGTGGGATGGTGGATTTTAGGAACCGCTTGACAACCAGATTGAACACGTGAGCCATGCATGGCGCATGGCACAACCTTCCTTGACGCAGAGCAGACACCATGTTCTTTCCGTTGTCGGTCAACATGGTTCCGATTTTAAGTTTGCGCGGAGACAGCCATCTGTCGATTTCTCTGTTCATTACACTGAGAAGTTCCTCCCCTGTGTGACTACGTTCGCCAAGGCATACCAGGTGCAGCACAGCGTGACACCGTTGCGCCCTGCACATGTGATATGCCGGTCGGGTAATGGGACTTGGCACGGGGGTGGCGGCTGAGGACACGGCGGAAGAAGAGGTGGTAGAGGCGGACATCTTTGCCGGACCAAGGACGTGCAAACGTGGAGGCAAAAGCGGCGTGACCTGTCCAAGTTGCTGGTGCGGCTGTGACGGCACCACGTTCACCCAGTGGGCCGTAAATGACATGTACTGTCCCTGACCGTAGTTACAGCTCCATACGTCGGCGCTGCCGTGCACTTTGGCAGAGACCGACATGCTCAAAGACTGGCCCACCATCTCTTCTACATGTGAATGCAGGGCTGGCACTGCCTTTTTGGCGAAGAAATGACGGCTTGGCACTCTCCACCGCGGCGCGGCACAAGCCATCATTTCTCGGAAAGGTGCTGAGTCCACCACTTGGAAAGGGAGGGACTGCAGCACCAGCAACTTGGACAGGAGGACGTTCAGCTTTTGCACCGTCGGGTGCGTGCTCGCAAACTGTTGTCTCTTGGAAACGGATTCCAAGAAAGACTGCTGACGGAATCCGTGAAGAGGAGTAGCAGGAGAAGGAGCATCAGAACGAGCGGAAGATGCCAACGAGTGACAACTCCCCTCAGCAGAGGTGTTGGAGCCTTGACTGGCTGATAGAGGGCGATTGACGTCGGGTGACGGAGCAAGTAACGGAGCGGGTGATGGAGCGGGGGCTGGGGCGGGCAGAACCGCCGTATCTTTATCACGGTTTTCCCAGGCCACCAAATGGCGACGCTGCATATGCTGCCGCAACGCTGTAGTCCCAACATGGGCCCCCTGGCCACGCTTGACTTTCTGGCCACATAGTCGACATATGGCTACGTTTACTTCCTCGGGCGGCTTGACAAAAAATTGCCACACCGCCGAGTAGGAAACTTTGCCCCCGATACTCCTCACTGGCTGACTGCTGCTTCCTCCGTGCACACCGGCACCACTACTGGCCGTGGTGGTAGGCTGCAGTGGAGCTGGTGCTGTACTCCGTGGCCGTTTGCCTCCACTGACACTGCTGCGACCCTGCTGCCTCCTGGGCAACCCACCGACTGTTTTGCTCGCTGCCAAGCTGCCACCCTCTTCTCCTGATGATGCGGAAGCAATAGCCTGATGACGACGAGGCTGCCAAGTGCGATCAGCCTCATCATCATCAATTAGGGTCTCCACCTCACTACTAGCCCCCTCGGCTGCGTGTGGGTCAGGAGACAGACCTGTCTCTAGACCGGCTACCGAGCCACTCTCCTCGCCACTACTTCTTCGCCTGGCTGCTGAAGAGGCGGATGTCTCCCCCCGTTCCTGACCGCCCTCTGTTAGCTCTTCCTCACTGTACAGTGGGGCTGAGCCCACAGCATACGATACTTCGCTTGGTGAGGGAACACCAAAGGACAGGGGCAGGTCGAGGACACGTGATTTCAGTGGGCTTGCTCCCGGGCCATGCCAACTAACGGTTGTGTCTGACGTACCCACCGACCGTTGGCTGTAGGTGTCAGAGGTGACCTGGGAAGAGGAAGACGACCGAGCCAACCAATCGATGACGGCAGGGTTGTCGGTGGAGACACGACCGCTGGATGACACCGGGAGCACTGGCCTCTGGCTGCGACTAGTGCTGCCTCGACCCCTTCCTCTGCTGCCACGTCTGCTCGCTCCTAAAACATTGCCTCCTCTGCCACTCCTATGCATGTTGTCTGACATACTCTTTAATTCAACGATTCTGTGTCCCTCAGTAACAATTCTGTGTCCCTCAGTAACAATTCTGTGTCCCTCAGTAACAATTCTGTGTCCCTCAGTAACAATTCTGTGTCCCTCAGTAACAATTCTGTGTCTGTCCCTGAGTAACAATTCTGTGTCTGTCTCTGAGTAACAATTCTGTGTCTGTCCCTGAGTAACAATTCTGTGTCCCTGAGTAACAATTCTGTGTTTCTCAGTAACAATTCTGTGTCCCTCAGTAAAAATTCTGTGTCCCTCAGTAACAATTCTGTGTCCCTCAGTAACAATTCTGTGTCCCTCAGTAACAATTCTGTGTCTGTCCCTGAGTAACAATTCTGTGTCCCTGAGTAACAATTCTGTGTCCCTCGGTAACAATTCTGTGTCCCTCGGTAACAATTCTGTGTCCCTCAGTAACAATTCTGTGTCCCTCAGTAACAATTCTGTGTCCCTCAGTAACAATTCTGTGTCCCTGAGTAACAATTCTGTGTCCCTGAGTAACAATTCTGTGTCCCTCAGTAACAATTCTGTGTCCCTCAGTAACAATTCTGTGTCTGTCGCTGAGTAACAATTCTGTGTCCCTCAGTAACAATTCTGTGTCCCTCAGTAACAATTCTGTGTCTGTCCCTGAGTAACAATTCTGTGTCTGTCCCTGAGTAACAATTCTGTGTCCCTCAGTAACAATTCTGTGTCCCTCAGTAACAATTATGTGTCCCTGAGTAACAATTCTGTGTCCCTCAGTAACAATTCTGTGTCTGTCCCTGAGTAACAATTCTGTGTCTGTCCCTGAGTAACAATTCTGTGTCTGTCCCTGAGTAACAATTCTGTGTCTGTCGCTGAGTAACAATTCTGTGTCCCTCAGTAACAATTCTGTGTCCCTCAGTAACAATTCTGTGTCTGTCCCTGAGTAACAATTCTGTGTCTGTCCCTGAGTAACAATTCTGTGTCCCTCAGTAACAATTCTGTGTCCCTCAGTAACAATTCTGTGTCCCTCAGTAACAATTCTGTGTCTGTCCCTGAGTAACAATTCTGTGTCCTTCAGTAACAATTCTGTGTCCTTCAGTAACAATTCTGTGTCCTTCAGTAACAATTCTGTGTCCCTGAGTAACAATTCTGTGTCCCTCAGTAACAATTCTGTCTCTGTCCCTGAGTAACAATTCTGTGTCTGTCCCTGAGTAACAATTCTGTGTCCCTCAGTAACAATTCTGTGTCCCTCAGTAACAATTCTGTGTCCCTGAGTAACAATTCTGTGTCCCTCAGTAACAATTCTGTGTCCCTCAGTAACAATTCTGTGTCTGTCCCTGAGTAACAATTCTGTGTCTGTCCCTGAGTAACAATTCTGTGTCCCTCAGTAACAATTCTGTGTCCCTCAGTAACAATTCTGTGTCCCTGAGTAACAATTATGTGTCCCTCAGTAACAATTCTGTGTCCCTCAGTAACAATTCTGTGTCCCTCAGTAACAATTCTGTGTCTGTCCCTGAGTAACAATTCTGTGTCTGTCCCTGAGTAACAATTCTGTGTCTGTCCCTGAGTAACAATTCTGTGTCCCTGAGTAACAATTCTGTGTCCCTCGGTAACAATTCTGTGTCCCTCAGTAACAATTCTGTGTCCCTGAGTAACAATTATGTTCCCTGAGTAACAATTCTGTGTCCCTCAGTAACAATTCTGTGTCCCTCAGTAACAATTCTGTGTCTGTCCCTGAGTAACAATTCTGTGTCCCTCAGTAACAATTCTGTGTCCCTCAGTAACAATTCTGTGTCTGTCCCTGAGTAACAATTCTGTGTCTGTCCCTGAGTAACAATTCTGTGTCTGTCCCTGAGTAACAATTCTGTGTCCCTCAGTAACAATTCTGTGTCCCTCAGTAACAATTCTGTGTCCCTGAGTAACAATTCTGTGTCCCTCAGTAACAATTCTGTGTCTGTCCCTCAGTAACAATTCTGTGTCCCTAAGTAACGTTTCTGTGGCCCTAAGTAACGGTTCTGTGGCCCTCAGTAACGGTTCTGTGGCCCTCAGTAACGTTTCTGTAGCCCTAAGTAACGTTTCTGTGACCCTAAGTAACGTTTCTGTGGCCCTAAGTAACGTTTCTGTGGCCCTAAGTAACAGTTCTGTGGTCCTCAGTAACAATTCTGTGTCCCTCAGTAACAATTCTGTGTCTGTCCCTGAGTAACAATTCTGTGTCTGTCCCTGAGTAACAATTCTGTGTCCCTAAGTAACGTTTCTGTGGCCCTAAGTAACAGTTCTGTGGCCCTCAGTAACAATTCTGTGTCCCTCAGTAACAATTCTGTGTCTGTCCCTAAGTAACAATTCTGTGGCCCTAAGTAACGTTTCTGTGGCCCTAAGTAACAGTTCTGTGGCCCTCAGTAACAATTCTGTGTCCCTCAGTAACAATTCTGTGTCTGTCCCTAAGTAACGTTTCTGTGGCCCTAAGTAACGTTTCTGTGGCCCTAAGTAACGATTCTGTGGCCCTAAGTAACGTTTCTGTGGCCCTAAGTAACGATTCTGTGGCCCTAAGTAACGTTTCTGTGGCCCTAAGTAACGTTTCTGTGGCCCTAAGTAACGATTCTGTGGCCCTAAGTAACGTTTCTGTGGCCCTAAGTAACGATTCTGTGGCCCTAAGTAACGTTTCTGTGGCCCTAAGTAACGTTTCTGTGTCCCTAAGTAAAGTTTCTGTGGCCCTAAGTAACGTTTCTGTGTCCCTAAGTAACGTTTCTGTGTCCCTAAGTAACGTTTCTGTGTCCCTAACTAACGTTTCTGTGTCCCTAACTAACGTTTCTGTGTCCCTAAGTAACGTTTCTGTGTCCCTAACTCTCTCCCTGAATACAGCCAGGTCTGCCTCTGTTGAATGACTGGAGGCAAATGGAGAATTCTAAAATGGCCGCCATTTATAGCTCGACCATTACACAGTGCTGGCTGGCTGGCCGCTGATTGGCTAATGCGATCACATGTCATGAATGAATGCATTATGGGTCAGCGCGCCTTGTCTGCGCGCCTTCCCAGACATCCCCGCTCCGTCACCGCACATGTCGCCGCCATTTTAGGAAAAATTTCGATTCGCGCATCCGAAGTCTGCTTATTTTCGGATCGAATCGAAATTTTTCTAATATTCGAAGCGAATTCCACTTCGCCTACTTCGATTCGCTCATCTCTAGTAGAGATCACTGCTTGTCCAATTGGCACACCCTGTCCTAGAGATTTTTAATCCTGGGCATATAGATTGCTGAAATGTTGGAGAGATTCCTCTCTGCCCAGGTCTGGCCAACTCTAGCTTTCTCAGTAGAATAAGCCTGCAGGTTCCCACTTACCTCTTGGTGTAGTACACAATTGTCATGTTGTCATTTTTGAGACCAGAGAACCTACTGTCAGGTAGCAAAAGGTACAAGGAGCAAAAGGCTAGCTGGAAATCCAGACTTATCAAGACAACAGAAAAGTTCTATTGACCTTGGGTCACTGTTTGGCAGCTGAGTAGATTTTCTCACCAAAGGCTCACTATCATTGGCTGTGGGATTTGAATAGTTTGGTGCATGTACACCGTTGGAGAAAAACCCTTCTGGAAAGGGTGCCTCCTCCACTGACCTCACTCTAATATAACACAGAAGAGACCATGGTCATGATAATCAGGCATTCAGAGGCTGAAGAGAGGAAAGCCAGGACAATCCAGCATGTTACCACTGGTATGTTCTGTAGCAGCAGAAGTAACATATTCTGATCTTTTACTAAACTGGGCTCTCAGATACACACAATGCCTTGTGTATGGGTCAGATGACCCTTTTCTTGATTGACTAGCCAGCCAAACCCCTGTAGTAGGCATTCAAGCTGCATAATGTCTCAACCCACTGATAAACAGAGGTGCTTCTCAAAAAATATGGCTATTAGAAGATGGAAATAGGTAGCCTTTTGAGCAACAATTGTACCTCAAAATTTGATGGAATATAAATCTAGTTTGGTAGGAAACCACTAAAGGGTTAACTACTGTTAAAAGGGATGTCAGCACTGCAGCTTCCCACATCAGAGCACTAAGATTTCATCAGGTGGTTTATAAACCAGACTCTGCCATACAGACAACAGGATGTGATGGAACAAATTGTTATCTGTTCAGAACAGAAAAAAGGTATGAATCTTCAACAAGTTAGATAATCTCATACAATGTACATAGATCATCCAAAGGGGATTGTCACCATCATTATTTTCCTTTTTTTCTTCTTAACAAAGGTGGACTTATACTCCATGTAGTCCACATGACATCCAGGCAGGTGCCTTCATTCTGTCTCAAGCCACTGTGGATCTCAGAAAAAGGTTTCCAGCCTTCGTAAGGGGTTGAATTAGACCCACAGAAATATCAGCCAGGGAAAATTAGATGCAGAGTCTGCGTGTTCAGAAGCAGTAAAAGGCATTCGAATCAGTCAGAGTATACATGCCAGAAAGCTACACAGCCATGGTGTCACTTCTGGGAACAGATTTGCGTTTAGCAAGGCAACAATCCCAAATGCCAGTCACAACACCAATACAAAGAGCCTTATTTTGGGTTAGGAAAGAGAGGGCTTCACTTGGTGAGCAACTGGTGGCCAGTCACAGGTTTATTGCAGGCAGGTAAGGAAAGCTGGGAGAGGCATCCTATGGGGTAGGAGAGGAGAGGGAGGAGTGAACCCATTTATATCCTGCCATGGAGTAAGTTAGAAAAACATTGCTTGGATATTAAAGAATTTTGCTTATCACTGTTTACATTGAAATGACAATAGTTAAAATATTAGAAATATGTATTTTAATCCAATTGATTAAACATCATATGTGCTTTACTGTGTTATTGTGAAGTCAAACCTCATCTCCAATATTTTTAGATCTCCAGTTTAATTAAATTAATACTTGGGTATATTTATACAAAATTCACATTGCAATCTGCCCAGTGAAAGTGCATGTACATTTGCTCTGTGTGAATGCTGATCTGTGCTGGTCAAGTGTTTATCATTGCTTGAAAGACAAAAATACCACATTTGAAAATAGCACATTCATGGTAACTGTACCATGAAGGTCCTTGTTCAGGTATCTGTTATAGGGTGACAACACTCCATCTTTGTTTGCAAATTTTTCCTCTGTACTGTTACCTTGACTATTGATGGAGACTAGAAGTGGTCATTTCCACACACCTTATGCAAGCATGGACCACTTTTGTCACCATCAGTATACCCGTCCTGAAAAAAAATGCAATACAGCCTTTACTGCTGTGTATGCATATAGACAACAAATGGCTGCAGGATATCAGCAGCACAGAGATACATTAAAGGATGAAAAAAAATGAAAACCAAGTTTTATTTTAAAAGATTGCAGTTGTTTATAATACACAGTGCTTAAGCAAACTAAATGGGTTTATATCTTAGTCGAGTGGAATTCCTCCTTCCCACTGCCTAGCCTTTAAAAGACTAGCACGGCATTTGCATAATCTCTGGCACTAGTATCTCCAGAAAAGAGAGGAACCTACATAGGGAAGAGAAAATGGTGGGTTCTGGAGTCTTGCAGAGATGGCCAATACGCATAAGGATGAGCTCCTAGTTTGGTCCTAACATATGTACTGAACAAATTTCGCTTGTTCAGGGGTTTGGTGAATGGTCAAACTAAATGGGTGTTCAGCTGAGCCGAACCCCCGGCTGCAGTGGGAAGTGATACATTTAGTAGCGTATTACTACCACTACTAAATGTGACAGCTGGTTGGTGGGGAGCCAGCATCCGCAGGCATACATAGTGCCCTTATTCTTTAACAAAAAATTAAGAGTAAATAAACATGTTGACACACTTTTTTGACAAATCACCCCGTGGTAGTAAAAATCCACTGACATGTCCAATTCCGTCACTTATTCACCAGGAATGACAACTCCTGACCCATACAGCTAAATTTAAACGCGTAGTTGTGATATCCGGGGTGACATCATTGACCAAATATGGCCATGTCCATATTTGGTCAATTACATCACCCAGAATACTCCACTTCTTTGTTTACATTATGCTGTAGGGACCAGGAGCTGTCATTCTCAATGAATAAGCAATGGGATGGGACATTATTGATGAGAACCTGCATCACCAACAAAGTGATTTTTGATGGATTTTCATTGTGGAACATTGTTTTTTATATAAAGGACTTGTCAAAAATGTATCAGTGTATTTATTTATTGTTTCCTTTTTTTGTGAATGGGAAAGGGGTACTAGGTGGGGCTTTATCTGGGGGGGAACACTCCAAATTTTTAAAGGGAATATCCAAATTCTTATAAGCCCCCTCCCCCCACAGATCCCCACAACCACCAGGTCATAGTTGTGGGGAAGAGCTCCTTGTTCTCATTAACAGGGATTCCCCCTGGCAAGATTCCCTGGTTTAGGTGGTGGTGAGGTTTCTATTCACCTACCCTTTTCCTGGTCTGCCAGACTGCTTTCTTTGATAAGTGTCTGGTATGGGTTTTGGAGGGACTCATATTTTTTTTTGTTTTTTTTGCTTGGGGTTCCCCTTAATATTCATGATTCTAATTTGCACAGGTTCTGTCTTGACATCTTTGCTATACTATCATCTATAAAACGGATTTGTTATAGGTGAAGTGATTCCCTGGCTGTTTGTTTACAAACATATAATGAAGCAGCAAGGAGTTGTCATTTACTGGAACTTTTTCTTTGTAAATGTCAGTTTTTCTGTAGTAGTTAGTATACATTGTACAGATGGGTCACTGTTTAATATTTCTCTTTAAGGATTGTTAAAATTTCTGCTTCCCACCAAAATTAATTTTTTTACAAATTTTTTTTGCATTGGTATATATCCCCTTTGGGAAGTGCCCATCCTCCCGTGCCATTTGGTTGACAATCCCTTGCCTATTAGTCTAGAAAATGGCCATTACTGATTTCTAAGATTCGACTCCCATTGACTTTAATGAGTTTCAGATTCAGCATCCAGACTTCAGTAAAATTTGCCGGATTTATGCTGAAATGACTTACGTTATATTCAGCTAATCAATATTCTTGAATCCCCGTTACCCATCTTGTCTTCATCACTGTGAGGGTGCCTTCCTCTTCTGGAGGTACCACAACTGATGTATTGATTAGCAACTTGTACATGTCAGGAGTATGACGGGGTTGGAACACACTGATTCTTTTTCTTTCATGCCAAACTTCCTTTAACATACCACCAATATATTTTTTTGAAAAACAACAACCCTATATGAAAAATCATATACTTAAACAAGTGAAAGAATTAAAAAGAAAAATAGGAGTTGTGCATGACCTTCTACTTCTCTTTGCTATCTATGTTTGTTTGTGCACAGATTTAGAACAATTTCCTTGAAGCAGGGAGGACACATATTGTAAGTTACTTTGGATATCTTGCTTAAGAAATCATCTTAAGGAACTGCATAATATGCCAGCATTATATAAATAAAGAGTAACCTTTATCCTTTGTATGTTTATCACAGGACAAAAGATGGATCAGCCATCACCCTGCAGGATCCAGTGCCCCTTCTTGAAAATGTTTTTATCAATTTAAAAGAAACTCACCTTTTCCAAATTACATTTACACACCACTTCTGTCAATCTGTCATTAACAAATACACTTTTTAAAATGCATTTTGCTTCCATTTGTTATATTGCTACATCCTAGTATATTATTTGCTGTTAAAAAGTAAATTAAATAAAAACTGTAAAATGTGCATTTTTTGGCTCATGTACAGCAGCTTTTTATTTTATTTTTTACTTTTAGATAGACTAGAGAAATGTTGAGATTTTATTGCAGTCTGTGTCCCTACCTGGGAAATCTTCTCAGTGACTCAAAAATGTAAAATTTGGTGGGGTTTTATCAATATTCCTACTCTATCCAAAACTGAAAAAATAAGTTTTGGCTTTAAACATACTTTAAAATATGAAGGTATATAAAAGCAAAATAAATTGTATGTAAAAAAATATTTTTCAACTTTTTTTCAAACTGTTCAGATCTATATCAATGTTCATACCTCCAGGACACAGAGATTCCAGTTCATGCATCCACTTTGTTTCTTTTTGGATATTTCAATGATTGCATCTCCTCCTCTCCAATTGGACCTGGCACATTCAATTCCATTAAAAAACAGAAAACTTGGGTCTCTATTATTATTTCTCTTAAATGTCTTGACACTCCATGTTTGGTATAACCATTTTTTATATTGGTGATATGCTCTCTTATTCTTACATGTAAGCTCCTTTTAGTCCTGCCTATATATTGGAGCCCACAAGAGCACTCCAACACATAGATCACATGAGTATTATTGCTTGAGATAAAATCTCTGATCGTATACTCCTTCTTAATTTAACAGGACATTAACTTTTCTTTCCTTTTTGGTTGTCTCATTGTCATCCTAGGTTTACTCATATTGCATCTTACAAAATCTTTCTTTTCAAAAAAAGTCAAGCATTCTTTTAAGTGGATGCAGAAAGCAGAATGGGCCAATATTTCATGACTATCTTTCCTACTTCTCTAAATTGTAAACTATAGTTTACAGATTATAATCTGGAATGAAATGTACTTCTTTAAAACCTTTCTCCTAATTTCTTTCTAGATGTAACAGTCCATCTTAATCCTACAAATAAATTTGTCTCTCACACAGTTGAGCTCATTTTTATCATACCCCTTTTCCACAAGCCTTTCAATCGTTATATCCTTTTGTGCATAAAAATCTGAGTCTTGTGTGCAATTTTTCCTTATCCATTTGAATTGTTCTTTTGGGATACCCTGGATCCAATTTTTATGGTGACAGCTGCTAGTGGGAATAAAATGATTACAGTCTTTAAAAAAAGTATATTAAAAAGATTAAGCCATTTTCCTTAGAAAGTGTTAAATCTACAAAATTAACTTGTTTGCTGTCCCGTATTCTGCTAAAAGATAATTCATATCTATTCTGATTTATATGTTCAAAAAATCTTTCAAAATTCTTCTCTCTTCCCTTCCCATAATAATAATAATAATAACATCTGGCCACTTTCCATATATCTCCTCCTCTTCCCATTTCCCCATGAGCAGATTGGCAATGCTGGGAGCATATTTAGCTACCATAGCAACACCTTTTTGTTGTTGGAGAAATTCATTCCTATACCAAAAATAGCTATTCTACATTGCCAATTCAAGCAATTCAATAATAAACGGTTTCTGCTTATTTTTCAAGGTTGTTTTCTTCTCTAAAGCCCACCTCACTGCCTCTAATGCATCTTTTTGTTTAATGCTGGTATTTTATGAGTTGAAATCTATGGTCCCAAGTAAATCACCTTCTTCAACATTAACTTCCTTCAAAATAATAATGAATTCTCTGCTATCTCCTAAATAAGCCCCATTTTTCATCATATAATTCCTGCAGAAAAAAATCTATGTATTCACCCACTCTGAAGAACAATTAATTTATTCCACACACAACTGGCCTACCTGGAGGTCCTATGTTTATGAACGTTGGGCAAATAATATATAGTTGAAATTTTAGGAGCCCTGGGTACTAGATATCTTGCTTCTCTGCTAGTAAGGATCCCCAGTTGTTTGCCTTTCCTCACTAATTTTTTTTAGTTTCACTTTTAGCTTGTGTGTGTTGGATTTCCAGGTAATGTTTATTAGTGTCTAGTATATATAACAACCTATCCATTTATTTTTCGTAATCTGTTTTCTCCAGAATGACAATTTCACCGCCTTTATCTGCCTGGTGAATCACTACATATTTCTTTTATTCCAAATCCTTAATTCCTACTTTATATGGCTCTGTGTTTTTTATTTATATATTTTCATATTTTTAAGTCCTGTTCTATCATATGTTTAAACACTTCTTGAAACTGATTCCCTCATATTTTAGTGTAACACCCTGCTATAAATGTTTGATTCAGGATATTGAAGCCAACACAAGATGGCAGTGTCCTGTAGAACAGTGGCATTGACATGTTGAAGAACAGTTCTATGGAACGTGTATGCTGAATCGCAGGACAATTAGAAACTACATTTCACAGAGGAGCTGGTGTGTGGGTGGGGGAATATATATATCAAAGCCAGGAGACTTGACAGGAAGTGAGAGGGGAGAGATCTAGAGAGAGGAGTGTGTTGATCGCCTGAGAACTGGACCAGGAGGAGAAAGAAGGGAGGCAAGGAGAATCTGCTGATTGCTGACCTTGCCGTTTGATCCAGAGAGCAGATCTGAGAGCAGGTGATTTGGATGTAATGCTGCCGGCGAGATGGAAAGTTTGAGTGGGCCCCATATGGAGAGAGAGATAGACCACAAGAATCCGCCAGATGTCATCCCTCAGGTGAGAGTGTGCCAAGCCTTGCCTAGGGAAAGGAACACTGACACTTGCTCCATAGTTGCTATTTCTTCCACCCAGGTGCAGACATTGCATACAGTCACTATAAGTTGCAGCCTAATTCCTTCAGCCGCTATTGCTTAACAACAGTTGACACAGCCTTGACACCAGCACTGATAGCAGGACAGCCATCCCGCAGGCCGAACCACAGCCATGTCCCTATAATCATCAATTTATCCTTTTAAGAGACCTTTTTCTATTGTGCCAATGGTCTTGCAGTCCAGAGAGGAGCTGCCGTGTATCAATAATAACATCTGCCAGCTCAACATCCTTTTTCTTCAAATCTACTAGTGATCAGTGCACTTAAAGGGACATTACACCAGTCCACTGCCACTTTCAGGGGTAGTGCTGTTCCTCCTTTGCTTTATTGCACTGTTCTTCAGAGAATCACTACTCATACTTTTTCCCAATGTTCACCAGTTGGCTCCAGCATGCACGCATTAGACTCTTCGCTGCACTTAACGGGACATTGGTTATGTCAGGGGTAAAAAGCTCTTTTATTTCAGGCAACATCCCTGCTATCAGGTCCTGAGGGCCCAAAGTGAGCTAGCCTTGCCTGTTTTGATAGTTTCTGATGCTCACTGGGGACTATAAAGCTACCTCAGGTTGAAGGTATTGGGTTAGTTTATAAAAGCAGACCTGCTAACACTAATTGTGGCTCTGTGATAAGTGTCTTTTCTTTGTTTAAAGTTGACACAAATAACAAATGACTCTGCATATGCTGATTTTGTTTATGCTGTGTAACCAAGCTACATTTACAATTTGCTATAAACCTCTTACCAGTTTACTCCAATCAGTGTGTGAGTTTACTTCTTGGTGGTAATTTATTCTGGTTAAGAGTGTACTGTAGTGTTAGCAGGGTTTGGGCTTTCAGAGAGGGGTCCAGAGCAACAGAGAGCCCAAAAATAATCCAGCAACTTCTAGGGGGCTAGTGCTAAATTTTGGGGTTTGTCCGAGATCTCCAGATCCAGAGAATCTGTGAACCCTAGGAAAGCATGGAACCTTCCCAGATCACTGCCCGGTGCCAAGAGGAGAATGGGAGACAAGAATGGTGTGTGGTGCTGAACCTCCCCTCCCGGAGGACACAGCGGGCACCGGATCGCGGTGCTGCACGCTCCCAGGGAGCACGCACAAGCAGGGTGCGGGGAGGCCGTTTATAAATGGCAACCTGACCCTGCACTGCCACTGTCCGTCCGTTTATATACAACGGCTGGACGGGAAGCGGTTAAGAGCCTTCCACCTCTCTGATGTACCTTCTCAGACCCCAGATGAATTCCCCTCTTCACTCAGCTGCACTGAGGGTATTCCCTGGTCAAGTGGGCCCAGAAACTGCCAATTTAGCACAGCAGCCCAGGATGAGAAGCTAGTTGGGTTTTCCACCTGACTGCCCTCTCCCTTTATGAGGCCCAGGGGGTGTAAAAATACTCACACTGTCAACACTGATAGCTTAATGGGTTGGTGGCCTCCTTCAGGCCTTTTGCAGGGCTGACTCCTTCCCTGCTGCTCTGGATATCTTCCCTTGAAGACAGTGGTACAGTCAAGATCCTCTTTTCCAACATCTGCCTGTAGGTAGGCTCCATCTCTGGACCCCCTCCCAGGCTCCAGATTCCAGCCTCTCACTCCATCTTCCACCTGACACTCTCCTGACACTCTCCTGCCACTCCCAGGCTCTGTGATTCCAAAGGGTTGGCTTAGTCACCATGCCAAGCCTCTTGCCAGGGAATTGGCCAAGGTCCTTAAGGCATGCAAATCTGAGCTTCCTTCCCTCCTCTATCCCTCCTCCAGAAAGCTCTCAGGTTTCTGTAGAGGTGGAGGGCACCTGGAGCTCTGACCTCCCTAGCCCGTCCTGAGGTGAACTCCTGCCTCACCCATAGGCTGACTCACCCCACGCTGCTACTCAGCCTCTGCCTAGAAAAATAAAACAATAAATTTCTATTGAGCTAAGCTAGAGGGCATAACAATGGTAATGCCATGAGCAACTTCCCTCGTGGTCTTGTAATGCTTATGTTACCTTTAAACCCTCTATATATGCATACAGTGCGTTTGTAAGTGTTGAGCAACCTGTAGGTCAAGATCCAAAATAAAGCTCCCAAATCCATTTTCGAAAGCCTGCATTGTCAGATATGCCATTAATTTTACTGTATTCTATTGAGGTCCAAGTTTAGGTAAAACTGATAAGTGGGAAATGAGGGGGTCTTAAAATGCTACCAAGATTGACACCTTTTCCCCAAGGTGGAAGATGTTAGATTGCAACTTTTTACAAACTGCCCACTAGCAGAAAAACTGAGTGGATTGACTCTGCATCTGCAGATTATCATTGTTACTCCTGGCTTTTTTTTTATATTTTCAGTTTCTTTAGAAATCTCAAAGTAAAGTCTTCAAGTTTATATTTCAGACACCCAAACTCCGTGCTGCCCTTGCACACCAAGGAAAGTATGTCTAAATATGGGTTATAATCCTACTGATCCTGTATTTATTGCAGCAGTTTTCATGAAACTTATATCACTACAATACAATGCACAGTCTGAACAAAAGCCAAGTCCCTCATTCTATGACAGTGAGGTCCACTGGTTCAGTTTAGCAGAGCATCAACTCTCTTAACTATGAAAAGCCTTCTGTAAGGTGCTGAAAGTTCCCCTGAGCACAGTCCACATACCAACCATTGTCAGCGTTCTGCCTACAAAGAGCACAGTGCAATTGTCTCCAACTAACAGCTGACTGAAGAGAAAAAAAGAGGACAGTTAACAATAAACATTCAATGTATGTTACTGCAAAGGTCTGCTTTCCAGTGCCACTCAATGTACTCTGTCTATTGCAAGGTGAGACATTAGAGGCAAACAAATTACTGATATTGACTATAACAGATATAGAGCGAACTGCTGCACCTGCGGGAAATGCAGGAAAGTGGTCCCCAACCTTTTTTCCAAAACGCACCTGCTGGGCAGCTGCATGAAAGTGCATGGTGCTGCAGCCCAATGCAGTTTTGCGCACCTGAAAACACACTGCATTTTCAGATGTGTAGGGTTGCCATTAAGAATTAATGCCTTCTGGCTCACTCATCTGCTAAATAGCAGCGCATTTTGGCCATGAGTGGAAGATTGCGTGCTATTTACATGCATTCCTGAAACTTTCCTCTATCAGAAGTTTCTCTTTGTTTCAAACATGATGCATGCGGCATGGCACTACACAGGTTAACACATGACCTTAGTGCAGTCTTTAACCGCTTGCCTACTAGGCACTTCTACCCCCTTTCTGCCCAGGCCAATTTTCAGCTTTCAGCACTGTCGCACTTTGAATGACAATTGCGCGGTCATGCAACATTGTACCCATAAGACATTTTTATGATTTTTTTTCACACAAATAGAACTTTCTTTGAGCTATAAACAAAAAAAGAGCAAAACATTTGGAAAAAAAAAGTTTTTCTTTGTTTCTATTATAAAATTTTGCAAACAGGTAATTTTTCTCCATCACTGATGTGCGTTGATGAGGTTGCACTGATAGGCAGCACTGATAGGCATTGATAGGCGGCACTGATGAGCTGGCACTGATGATGCTGCACTGATAGGTGGCACTGATGGGCAGCACTGATTGGCGGCACTGCTGGGTGGCACTGATGGGCACCACTGCTGGTCAGCACTGATGGGTGGCACTGATGGGCACAAGTGAGTGTCACTGCAGGGCACAGGTGGGTGGCACTGCTGGGCACAGGTGGGTGGCACTGCAGGGCACAGGTGGGTGGCACTGATGGGCATTGGTCCCTTTGCTGACAATTGCCGGTTGTCGGCAATACTTTCCTCATGCTGTGACAGCGTGAGGAAAGTACAGCCTATAACTGGCAACTATATTTACCCAGTGATCTGCTGTGCCATTGGTAAAATGCCGCCGTGATTGGCCGTTTACTGTATCAGGTGATCAGCTGTGTCCGTAGGACAAAGCGATCATCAGCGGCACGCAGGGGGTGTGCTCCAAAATGACATCCATGGACATCGTCCCAGAACTGGACAACCATGCTGTAGCCATCCTTCGGCTATAGCACTGTTGGGAACTGGTTAACCAGGGTTCTCAGTCAACCTGCAGTACCCTCAGGATGGCAGTATATACAGAGGTCCCTTGTCGTGGGCACTGTGGTTTACACATATATTTGCAACTGTTTTCAAACAAAACCTTCTGTTTTTAATGTAAACTGATAAACAGAGTCAATTCAGTTGTTTTGCAGACTGGCTGGTAAGTGTGCTGGGAAATCTTTTATTTCTTTGCGATGTGCGTTGCCCTTCCATGTGCACCTTGCTGTGAAAGCCAGTTATAGGTTGGGGTGGTTGGCATTTTTTGTGCCTTGGCAAAATGCCTAAAAATTGCCCAAAAAATGTATACAAAGCCAGCAGGTGGATCACGCCTGCCTTTTTGTTACACAAAGTCACACGTTTTCATTGAGCACCATTACAGTCTTCCAGCCACAAGTGTCCTAACAACCAATGACATCGGTTGATAATGAGGATGTTGGGCGCCTGCACAGCATCCTTGTTTGCTCCTACCCTGCCACTCTCCATCAGCATTGGGGTCGCATTATCTGAGCGAGAAATAGAAACATTGCAGTCAGTTCCAGTGTGCAAAGGTGTTCTGTATATCATATATCATCATTGTGTTGATTAGGGAGCCATCTATTGGGTGAATGCAAGTGCACCTGTTTTAATTATTCCCTTTCAATGAGAACAGGAAGTATTTGTTAAAAATAAAGATTTTCCATATGATAAGCAGAAGGAGCAGCCCCCCTGGTCATTGGTGGACTGGCTGATGGTTTTGGCGAGGAGGAAGGAGGTGGATTGGCTCTGGCCTATCCATCACCGCCTGTTTTCTTTATTTTATTTAGTGCATACTCTGTAACTGTTGCTTCCTGGCACTATGGGGTCATCTAATGTTTGTCTAAGGACCGATTGCTGTGGCCTTGTGTAATCTTTGAATGGGTGGTGTGGGCCGTGGGTGAGAGCGCTGGATAGCTATAACACCTGCAATGACCACATTTTTTCATGCCCCTTGTGTTGTTCACCTAATACCAAATGCCACACTGAGGCTTCCTTAAGTTCCCGAGGGCGCTGTGAGGGATTTGAAAGGATACCTAATATCCACACATAATTTGGCAAGTTACATTGTTCACTATGGTTCTCTCCTCCTACTGCTCTCTCACCCACTGCTCCTCCCTCTTCATCCTTCTCCCCTTCGGGGCTGGAGATGTTGTGCCTTTGCTGGCTCAGGGACTGTTGTGTTGGTATTCCAGGTTGTGTCCTGATCAGACTGCGGAGGACCCATTTGCAGGATTCCTTAGCAGCCTGCCGGGCATGTTTGACTGCAGTACAAGTTAATACCCCTCATGCTTGAGTTTTGTCTTTTTTCTGTAGCATGACAGATGTTAACATTGCATCTGAATGGGATGGGGTGGTAGGCGGAGTATTTATTTAATGCCTACGGGCTGTTTTAATTTTAGACTTTACCCCGGGCAATGTTGATGCTTGGTGCATTCCAGGCTGTGAGTACTTACTCCACAGATGATCTTCTGTTATTGGTTGTGTAGCACTACCCCCTTAGGAGATGATGCATTATTTTTGGGCTCCCTGACCCCTCTCTGAAAGCCCAACCCCTGATGACCAGGGGCGGACTGACCATTTGGAAACTCGGGCACTGCCCGAGGGCCGGGGTCAATAGGGGGCCCCATGAGATGCCCCTGGTACCTTTTTCATAGGCTTTTTTGAGTTTGGGCAAGGACACAGGGGGCCCCATGAGTTGTCAATCTGCCCCTGCTGATAACACCACAATACACTCTTAACTGGAATAAATCACCACCAGAAAGTAAAGTCACACACCTATGGAAGAAAACAAATAAGAGGTTTATTGCAAACTTCAATATACTGTAGCTTGGCTACACAGCATAAACAAAATTGGCATGTGCAGAATCATATGTTACTGTATACGTTTGAACTAAGAAAAAACAACACTTATCACAGAATTTCAGTTTGTGTTGTCAGGCCTGCTTTCAGAAACTAGCCCAATACCTTCAACCTGAGGTGGTCTTACAGTCCCCAGTGAGCAGCGAGAACTATCAAACAAGTAGACTAGCTCACTTTGGGGCCCCAGGCCCTGATGGCAAGGAGATAGTCTAATATATAAATAGAGCTCTTTACCCCAAAACAACCAATGTCCTTTAAAGGCAGTGAAGAGTCTTCTGTGCACATGATGGGGCCCAGTTGGTGCACAGTGAAAAGTGTGGATTATGATTCTCTGAGGAACAATAAAATAAAAAGAGGGAAGAACAGCATTTCCCCTGGAAACAGCAATTTACTGCTGTAATGTACCTTTAAGGCACTAAACACTAGTGAATCTAAAGTGACCAAGCTGGTAAAAGTGATTGTTGGCACAGGGCAACTCTTCTCTGGACTGCAAGACTATTGGCACAATAGAAAAAGGCCTCCATAGTAGGGTGAATTGATTATTATGGTAACACAGAGGTGGTTCAGTCTGTGGACTGACTGTCCTGCTATCAGTTCTGATGATAAGGCTGTGCTAAGTGTGGTCATATAATAGCAGCTTAAGGAACTAGGCTGCGATTTCTAATAACTATGTGCAATGTCCGCAACTGTGTCAAGGTCCTACCTTTCCTCAGGGCTTGTGCTGCTCCATGTGCTGGCATCCATCTTAGGTGTCTGCAAAGCATTGTGGGATCCTTTATGCTTTCAGCCCTCTGCGGCTCCTCCCCCAGGAGGTGGCGGCTTATCACATATAAGTCTGCTCTTTGTAGCTGTCCATTGCATTCGTGTCCTGTCTGTTGCACAGCTCCTGTTTAGTTTCTCATTGCTCTCCTGGATACCGACTCGGCTTTGGCAAGACTCCTTCCTGGCTTCTGACCCCGGCTCTGGTGACCATCCTTCCTTGCTTCTGACCCCAGCTCTGGCGACCATCCTTCCTGGCTTCTGACCCCTGCTCTGGCGATCATCCTTCCTGGCTTCTGACCCCGGCTCTGGCGACCATCCTTCCTGGCTACTGTTCTACCAAGTCATCCGCTGTTGCTGTTGGACTTGCATAGATTCTGTCTTGTTTTTGTATAATAAACCTACCTTTAATTGCACCTCCTTGTGTGTCTGGCCCCTCGCACCCTGACAAACTGTGTGCAGGAAAATAGCAAAGGTGGAGCAGATGTCAGTGTCCCCTGTCCCTGATAAAGCTTGGAATCTCTCACCTGAGAGATGGCATCTGACGAGTGCTGGCGGTTTCGCTCTCTCCTTCAATAAGGCCTCCATACACTCTCTTGTCCCACTGGCAGCATTCTGTCCAGTCACCTGCTAGCAGATCAGCTCTTCTCACGATGCAGCAAGGTCAGTGATCAGCAGATAATCCTTGCCTCCTCTCTCTCTGTCCCTCTCGCAGTCAGCACACTACTCTATCCATATCTCTCCCCACTCACTTTGTGCCTCATCTCCTGGGCTTTCACATATATATGCCTGCGCTCACACGCCAGCTGCTCTGGGAAATGTAGTTATTTACTACACTGTTCCACCGGAAAGTCCTGCAGCTCTACAGAGTGTAAATACCACTGTTCTGCAGGACACTGCTATCTTGTGTTCGTTTTAACATCCTGCATCAACACCTTTTTAGAAGGATGTGACACATGTCCTGTATCTACATTTCCCCACTCAGCGGGATAGTTGTGCTTCTTCCCTGCTGGGAGACCCTGACCTCTCGTTTTTGTTTCTCTTTTTGGAGAGGAGACGCTTCTAGTAACTTGTGAACCCCATATTATTTTGGATAGTTAACACGGCTGCGTGCTGCTACACCCCTTTTTATTTATTTATTTATCTTTCCCTCTCCTTCCCTAGATCACTCCCCTCCCCTTCTTCTTTTGGTGTCTTAGCCCATCGGCCGGTGCTGTTTTGTGTTCCCCCTCAAGGAAAAAATGAAGATCGGTAACCAGGTGTGGTGCACCCAGTGGAGAGGGGGTTTTTGAGTTTCCTACATGGCAGAACCCCTGATGTCATTGGACCCCTTGGAGTGGAAACATCTCTCTGCCACTCAATAAAGACTGACTTAGGGGTATCCTGTCTTTTTGGGGCCTGACACATTGCCACAGTAGAAAAAATCACTAAACTTCCTAAACCAGCCAGTGGGGGGGAGAGTAATGTTTACCCTTGGCTCCCAGTCTACTGGGGTGGGGGGTAGCTGATTCCACTAATGGATGGCTTGGCCTAGGAGATTTCTGTTTCCCCCCTCCACACCGCATTTGGTGATGTAAGGCTTGGTTGCAGCTGCTCGGCCATGGAAACCCATTTCATGAAGCTCTCTACCACTGTTGTGATAATCTGAAGGTCACATGAAGTTTGGAGGTCTTTAGCTATTGACTCTGCAGTGAGTTGGTGACTTCTGCTCACTGTACACTTCAGCATGCGCTGACCCTGCTCTGTCATTTTATGTGGCCTACCACTTCATGGCTGATTTGCTGTTGTTCCCAGTTGCTTCCACTTTGTTATAATACCACTAACAGCTGACCATGGAATAATATTAGCAAGGAAATTTCATGGATGGACTTATTGCACAGGAGGCAACATATCACAGTACCACGCTTGAATTCACTGAGCTCCTTAGAGCGACCCATTCTTTCACAAATGTTTATAGAAGCAGTCTGCATACCTAGGTGCTTTATTTTATATGCCTGTGGCCATGGAGGTGATTGGAATGATTTGGATGAGTGTCCCAAAACTTTTAGATTTATAGTGTGTGTGTATGTACAGAATGTGTGTGTGTGTGTGTATATATATATATATATAATTTTTTATATACCTTTCTGGTTTCTGAACACTTTTGGTTATCTATTGGGCTCTGTTAGGGTCTCGACCTCATGTATGTTTCCTGTACTAGTTGGTGGTCCTAACTTCTATATACTTACTTTTCCCACTGCTGTAGTCTAATGACTGTATTGTATTTGTGTTGGCAGAACACTGTATGTATACTAATTTTTTTTTTTTTTAGAGAAATTTATTATGGAAAAAAAAAAATCAGTTCCACTGCCAGAGTATGCTGTCACTGAGACTGTCTCTGAAACATTGTACTGTTTCATAACACCTGTATAACTTTAAAGTAGAATTCCAGTAAATCCTAACTACTCTTATGTCCCCATTCCACCTCCTAACACCGATTATGACTAACCTGTGTAAGAAAAACCTGTATTCTTCCTATTTACAGGCCGCTCCGGTCTAGTCATATGATCTCCCCACTATCAGTCAATGGCAGCTGCAGAGGAGAGGAAGGAGGGATAACAATGGATGAGCCATAGGAGCCTTTGGGTGATGTCATCTCTCCCAGCCATAAACAGCTGTTGCTGATCATTCTCTCCTCTCCCCTCCAGCGGCCTCTGACTGACACAGGGGAGATCACGTGACCAGACCGCTCAGTTTACAAATACATTATACAGATATCTATAAGTATATAGATCTTTCTTACACAGGTTAGTCAGAATAGGTGATAAGAGGTAGGAGGGAGCATTGTTAACAGTAGTTAGGTTTTATCTGGAATTCCATTTTAAGGTATCCCAAACAGTATTCTGCTCCTATAGACTTTAGTGGGTTTCAGTTTGGATTTACTGAATTTCAAACAGGGCTGTCCAAACCCCAGTAAAAGGAACCTGGGAAAATGTGCTTATCCTTGCTGTGGTGTGATTTGCTCTCTATATGTGTCCTAGTTTCCACTGACACTTGTAGAGAAGGTGAATCCAAATGTTAGAACTTTCATAGGAACAGACAGGAAATCTAATGGGTACTTATTCTATCCATAACTTTCCAAAAGATGTTTCCATTGTGATACTTTCCCCTTAATTCCCATTGTGTCTCTGAGACAAGAAGTGATTAGAAATTTTCCTGAAGGGACACTATCTGTAAAGAAAAAAAAACTGACAAGGGTCTTAACCATTCTCCTATCTATGCAATAGTAGTACAGGCAAAGCTTACGTTTATAAAATAAATAGGAAGGAATGCATGTATTTATGTTGAATTGTGCAGTGACATTTCATTACTTATAGACCTCTAAGTTTGTACTCCATGATGTAACCATGAAGCTTTCCTAATGTATGATTGTACTTGAAAAACTTGCCATTTGGACCAGTGCTGATAAAGAAATCTAAGCTTCTTGGATTTCTATAATCCCCCAATATTATCAGAATCCAAGCTACAAGCTAAATTTACACTCTGTCCAGCAGCTGCCTGGAGTCCAGTTACAGTCTCATCCCTGTAGTTTTTAAACAATGTTACATGACAGGCTTTCACTATTCTATCATTGTAACACAGAGCATACAATGCAGACATAATGGTTACCAGACTATTCTAATAAAGGAGGCCTCTTGAAAGATTTGGCAAATTACTGGTAATGTTTCCACCACAATATAAAGGATCAGTCTTAAACTAAATGATTTTCTGCCACTTACTAGTTCCTTAAATGAGGAATTAACTCCTTAATGAACTATTAAAAATAAAAAACAATAATTTTTAAGGGCTTGATTTTGCAAAAAGTAATTTTTCAGTTTTTGTTAGATGTTGGATGGTAGTTTCCTAATAGCCTCTTATGTGTCTGAGGGACCTATCTTTCTTTTATCTTCATTCATTGAATTCATTGATCATTCATTCATTGAGTATATTGTGCAAGAGTGCACAATATACTCAACATCTGCATTTTGTGATTAATTTTTTATCATAGAACCTTTTGTTGTACTTTTTTCAAGTTTTGTTCGTTGTGTTGCAATCAAGAATTTGGAATTAATAAAAAAAATAATAATAATGGAGGTAGGTATCCCTTCAAGCTGGGGTGTAACTACAAATCATGGGGCTCCATAACTACTCCTGTAGCAACTGACAGTGTCAGTTTAATCAGAATTTAGTTTAAGCAGGGTTTGGTGAACATAGTTTGGGTGCCAAATCCAAACTCCATTGAAGTAAAGGGGAACTGAATGTTAAAAATTGGTTCTGGCCATTTTTCAGGCTAATAGGCAAAGGATTGCCAAGCATATGTCATTTGTGTGTGGGGGGAGGGAGGGCTGGGCATAACCCTAGGGAGTATATAAAAGGAAAAAAAATATCAATTAATTAACATGCCTGGGAGATGCCCTGACCCTGAATGTGAAGTGGTACTGCGGTATATATATTGCCTACTACAGCAATACAGACATTTAAAAATAAAAACATTTGTTTAAATTGCTGGAAACATTTAAGTTCTTGGCTGCTTTGTCCTATTTGTAAACAAATAGCCAGGGATTCCATTCATCTATACCAGATCTTTATCCTAAATAATGGTCTGCTACAGATGTTAATGGGGGACACCCAAAAAAAACTGCATGGGGTTCCCCCTTCATTTGTACCAGGCCATTCAGGTCTGATATACATTTTATGGGGAACCCTTATAAAAAGGTGTGAGGTCCCCCCAAAGTTTCATACACACATTCCACTTGCAGTGATGTCATTGACAATATATGGTCCTTTTTAATTAAGTTCAGTAATATCCCCCGAGAGATCCCACCCATTTATATACATGAGCTGTCATCTGCTGGACCTGTCATTCAGCAGGAATGAAGCAAAGGGAACAGTCGTGCATTAGCAAGTAGCATTTTTTTCCTTTTGGTGGGTTGGTGGGCCTCCTGGTTGATATGGATCTACATTATGGAACAATGTGACTGAAAGTGGATGTACATTGTGGGTCTTTTTAGTTTTTTTTTTAATAAAGCAGAATTAAACTCTGCTATATTTTTTTAAATACTTGGGTCCCCAGAGCTTTATGCCATAATGTGTTAGTATGTTAATAAAAAAGCGCAGCACTTAAAAGAGGTGAAATAAATAAAAAATAAGATCAGTAAAATAATGACACAAAAGTTCATAATATCATCAGTCAGTAACTTCCACCACTGAGTTCATACTGAGCAATTGAAAATGTCAAGAAAAGTGTAATCTTCCTCACAGGTTCAAGAAGTATAAACAAACACCACATGTTCTCCATCAACCACTCTGAGGCTTACCAGGGAGACTGTTGCCCTCATATGAGAAGTCGAAAAACATTTGTTGTTTTTATTAACACAGGACTTGGCAACTCTCAGGACCGCTTTTCCCATCATCTCAGTCAGGGCCAGAACATTATACATAAAAAATGCAAAGAAACCACTTCCAATAGTGTAAACCCAACATTTGCTTTACTTAACTTCCCTGGCGGGTCTCATTATTTCAGATTTTTGGTACTGAAAGCGGTACCATTATTTTGCATGAGAATATGTCGTTTTTTTATTGTAGGCCTGTAATTTTTAGGAATAACTCACTGAAATCTGTCCGAACAAGAGTCTAGTAAACATTCCGGATATAAAACTTGAAACACGAAATCATAAATTATAATTTAATAAATAAAAATAATAATATAATAATAATAAATTTAAGTCAATAATATAATCAAATCAAAAACAATGAAATTTGAAATATAGTGCCAAGTTCGCACATCGCTGAGCAAAGTCGCAAAATCGTTTTCAGTGTCTGATGACGAATTTCCACACAAATCATTATCACTCAATTCTGCAAGTGGTTCTGATTTACTATCGCTGTTCTCTAGCCGGTCTAAAACCGCTTTTGACCTAAAAGGACACTTTTTGGACGCCATGGACTTTTCTAAGTTTCCAGGCAGAAAGAACAGTCAAAATGCAGGCAGGGTACAGGACAGAGCACTAGGGACAATATGTATGTGAAATGCTTTAAAACAGCAATGTTTTACTATGTACTATTCGTTTACAAAAAAATGACAGTTTTTAAAATTTTTAAATTTGCCGCCGCTTCCGACCCCCGTACGTCCCGACGTCACAGGGACCGGAACACGGAAGCCGGATGCCGGAATCGGCCGGAGCAGATGGCCGGGGATGCTGCAGGAGGGACATCGCGGGAGCGCAGGACAAGGTAAGTGCTGCAGGGAATCCCTGAACAACGCCGCATGGTATTCCCGGGTGTAGCTCGGGGTTACCGCTTGTGGTACTGAAACTCTACCCCGAGCTACACTCGGGAATACCTCCAGGGAGGTTAAAACCAGTTAAAAACACTTACATAAAAACTGTACATAGAAATACATGTAAAGCTACAATTTCCAGAATCCTTGTAGATATGAGTGTATGCGCGGTGGCGTCACAGCTTCCGGTAGAGATATTTCTCACACATGCCATGGGTATATGTGGAATTACACCCCAAAACACTGTCATGTACCTGGATAGTGAGCCTGACGTGAAGAGGCAGGCTTCCCGTACAACTCCGGCTCAAGGACTGCTGAGGGTGAGACAGCGGTCGCAGGGGCACGGTGGGGTATGAGTGCCTGTGATCAGTCCAGTAATAGCAGGTGAGCTGATGAGTTGTAGGCCAGGAGCAGGGTTCCGATGCAGCCATGCGGGATGGATGGATACTCGAGCGCAGCGTGCTGAGGATGCAGGGTCAGACGAGCCGGGTTCGGTATCAGTAAGGCAGATCAGGCTTACAGAGGCAGGAGGAAAAGTAGCCAGGTCACAGGCCAGGTCAGTAATGGAAGATCAATAAGACAGAGACAGAAGAATAATCCAAAGACAAGCCAGAAGTCAGGGCAGGAAGCAATCAAGCGGAGATCAGGAACAGGCTGGTTTGGTATCGCCAGACAATCACTGGAATCAGGAAACACGAGCAGGGAAAAGACCATACGGCAATGGGACAACTACTGCAACCAGTTTAAATAGCCCTTTTGGCGCCAGCATTAGTGACAGGCGTGCGCCCGCACGCACGTGTGCTCGCTGATGTCCAGGTACCTGCACATCTGTTTGGCCAGTAAGGACTCTGCGCGTGTGCATATTTGTGCGCCGTGGAACTTCACCTGCACTATGGGTAGGTCTTCCCTGACAAACACATTCTGCTACTTCTCTCAAATATGGGGATACCAAATGTGAGAGACTTTTTGGCAGCTTAGACATGTACAGACCCCAAAATCCAATGAGCACCTTCAGGCTTTTAAGGGGTGTTAATTTCGCATTGGATTTCCTGACTACCTTTCACATTTTCGGAGACCCTAAAATCCCAGGACAGTATAAACACCCCCCAAAGGACCAATTTGTAAGAGGATCAAGCAAAAAAAGATGAGCACTGTCACAAATACCCAGCATGGCCGCATGTTGCGCGCTTCCATGCGCATAGGCGCACGCTTGGTGTAATCGCGCACTCAGGTGCGAAAAGGACTGCAGCTCTGACCACTATTTGCTGGATGATCATCAGCCCCCTGTGTTCCTGTGCCTTTACCTTGTGATTATCTGATTTCCTATTGCCGACCCGGATTGCCTCTGACCAGTCTGATCTTCTATTCTAGCTCTGACCCCATGCTTGTTCTACTGACTCTGCTCCTGCATGATCTTTTGTGTTTGACCCTCAGCCTGCTCCTGACCTTGTTCTTTCTTCGGCTTCTGATTGATCTCCTGTGCATGACCGCTGGCCTGACTTTCACTCTGATGCCTGCCTGCTGCCAGGTTCTTCCTGCCATATCTGGGGAACATATACCTGCTGCCAAGTTCTGCCTGCCACATCTGGGGACATCAGTTCTTCAGCTATTCATCCCAGCTTTTCAGGCTCCAGACAGCTGGCAACCCATGCATCTCTGAGCTGAACATCCCCTTCAGGGGTGGTCTGCACTCAGCCTCAAGGAGAGCCCTCTCAGCACTCAAGCCTCTGACCAGGTACATGACAGTATCATCCAACCAGTATGTCTGTGGCCAACAGAGGTGCTTCCCCGATTGAGGCTCTGTTCCAACATGTTGCCAACCTTACCTAGGCAGTGAAGAGTCTTCAGGAAGGGTGCTTCCAGCTGGAGGGTCATCTGCAAAACCTAACTGTGTCCACTACTCTTTCGGGTCAAGGTCCACCTTCTGCTACTACAGCAACCACTCCACCAGCCCATGAATGCCCAGCCTCTGCTCCCACTGTGGTTGTTTCATCCCCAGAACCACGGTGTCATGTACCTCATTAGGGAGCCTGACATGTAGAGGAAGGCCTCTCATACAGCTCCGGCTCAGGGGCCACCGAAGTTGGCACAGCAGCCATGAGAGCACAACTGGGTATGAGTGCCTGATCAGTCCAGTAGTCTGCGGAGTAGAGCAGGCTGATAGCAGGCAGGCTGACAGCGGGCAGATGACACAGCACAGCAGGCTGGTAGCAGGCAAAGCTAGATGCAGGGTCAGAGGGGCCAGATTAGTAACAGCAGACAGGTCAGGCTTAGACGGCAGGCAGAAGACAAGTCAGATAACAGGCCAATGACAGCAGCAATGAAGCAGATCAGGCAGATACCGTAGGCAGAGACAAGAAGTCCAAGAAGCAAGCTGAGGTCAATGCAGGTAACGTTCAAGCGGGGTCAGGACAAGCCAGGTCAATCATGGGTATCAATACAGGAACAGACACAGGAACACAGGGAGAGCTGCAGGTCAGACAACAATTCACTAGTGCAACTGCTGCATTTATATAGGCCAATAGGCACCAGAATTAGCCAATACGCATTCCCATGTGCGCACACCTGTGCATGCGCATATGTGTGCGCAAATCTGCATGCCCGCACAAAACAGTATGAGCACCTGCGCATTCTTGTGTGGCTACGAGCCTCAGATACGCTACGGCCAGCATGTTCCTCACACACGGGTACCAATTCCTGATCACTTCTCCAGTAATTGAAGGAAATTCAGAACTTTCAAGAATGCCTGCTTATTATATCTGGCCCTCCAACCAAGAACTTTTTTTGTAGAGACTGTAAAAGTGGAGTTCAATATTTCGCTATTGTCCGATGAACCTCAGTTCTGGGCTCACCACTTGCTGGAACAAAAGAACCCTGTTCTTAATCCTGTGACTGCATTTTTTTGAAGCCATGGCACTACTCAACGATAGTCCACAATGCATGGCTACTGCAGAAGCCGCTTTTCATACCTTGCAACAGGGCAGGTGCCCAGTAGATGACTATACAGTGGACTTCCACAGATGGTCTGCAGATATGGGGTGGAACGAGGCTGCCCTCAGATACCAGTACCAGTTGGGACTATCTAAAGCCCTTAAAGATGAATTGGCAGAGGTGGAAACTCCCACCTCTTTGGAGGGTTTCATCCAACTGGCTATCCAGCTTGATAGACACCTGCAGTGGTCAAATTGGACAATCATTTAGGCCCACATGGATGTTACCTAAAGTCCCACTTATTTCTACACCCTTTCCTGCACCTTCCACCTCAGCTACTACAGAAGGAGAACCCATGAAAATCGGCTTGGTCCCCTCAGCTCTAATACCTGACGAGTGAGAACGTTGCCGGCAATCCAACCTCTGTATTGTGGGGGAGCTGGACATTTCCTGCGCAACTTTCCTGTGAGGCACAGTAAGTCTTCTCCAAGTAGTTCTACATATTTCCAGGTCTCTAGGTCTCCCCGACTTTATTCTTCCTGTCTCATTACAGGTGGCGGAAGGGGAGGTCAAGGTCCTGGCAATAATTGACTCTGATGCATACAGCTGCTTCCTGGACCTGTCATTGGCAAAGAAATTGCATATTCTCCTCAACACTAAGAAACAAAGAATAGAGGTACATCTGGCTGATGGTTCTATGCCTAGTTCAGGCCCTGTTACACAAGAGACTATACCAATTTTCACCTTGACAGACGGGCCATCAGGAATTCTTTGTTCACCCATGTTTCCAAGCCAGGAGCAGTGTTGAAGAAAGTAAGTGGAGGTGAAGGAGATTTCCCTCTTGGCCCAATCAATCTGTGGCTATGAGACCATAATCCACAGATTGATTGGGCCAGGAGGGAAATCTCCTTCACCTCCACTTACTTTCTTCAGTGCTGCTCCTCTCCTGAATCCAGAAACTCCACAAGTTTTGACCATCCAGCCTGTACTGAGTGCCAACCTGAGTGTTCCACCCACATATCAAGAGTTTCTGGATGTTTTTGACAAGAAAGGCTGATATCCTTCCACCTCATCTCTCTTATGATTGCCCCATCGAATTACCTCAGGGCTGAAATCCCATCCGGACGCATCTTGCCTCTATCATAGAAAGAACTTGAAGCTTTAAGTCAGTATGTCAACGAGAATCTGGAAAAGAGATTTTTTCGTCCTTCCTCTTCTCCTGCTGGTGCTGCAATCTTCTCGTTGAGGAAAAGGATCACACCCTAAGACCCTGTGTGGACTATAGGGAGCTTAATAGGATTATCATAAAGCAGTGGTCTCCAAACTGCAGACCTTTACTTGCCTTTATCCGGCCCTTGAGGCACTTTTCCTCCCACTGATTCAAGATACTAATGATGCGGCACTCAAACTGACATCAACGATAGGGTACTATTCCTCCCACTGACACCAGCAATGGGGCACTGTTCCTCCCACTGACACCAGCAATGGGGCACTGTTCCTCCCACTAATACCAAAGATGCATTGTTTACTCCCACTGACACCAGGACAATTTCAACTCCCAATGGCCACAAACCGAAAGTTTGGAGTCCCCTTCCATAAAGAATCGATATCCACTCCCTCTCATTCCTGAACTCTCCAAGAGGTTCTGAACTGCTCAGATCCTTACAAGTAGAGATGAGCGAATCGAACCAGGCGAACCGGAATTCGATACGAATTTCAGGAAAAATTCGATTCGCGTCGAATCCGAATATTTGCCTACTTTGGGTGCGCGAATCGGATTTTTCCCGATCAGCCGGCAAAAGTGTCCCTGCAGAGAGCTCCGCTATTTCTGACAGTTCTCTGACAGAAGGAACACATGTACAGCGGTTGAAACATTGTATCTATTTGTTTCCATTTAGGATACAGATGTTTTTATTCGGAAACAGATGTTTCAACCACTGTACATGTGAAGGAGCTGTCAGAGAACTGTCAGAAATAGAGGAACTCTGCAGATACACTTTTTGCCGGTTTGGAATTCTTATTTTCATCCTACTTCTTCTTCTTCTTCTTCATCCTCATCCTCATCCTCAGAAGAAGAAGAAGAGGATGAGGATGAAGAAGAAGAAGTAGGATGAAAATAAGAATAATTCCAAGCCGGCAAAAAGTGTATCTGCAGAGCTCCTCTATTCTGCAGATACACTTAGAGGAGCTCTGCAGATACACTTTTTGCCGGCTTGGAATTATTCTTATTTTCATCCTACTTCTTCTTCTTCTTCTTCTTCATCCTCATCCTCATCCTCAGAAGAAGAAGAAGAGGATGAGGATGAAGAAGAAGAAGAAGTAGGATGAAAATAAGAATAATTCCAAGCCGGCAAAAAGTGTATCTGCAGAGCTCCTCTAAGTGTATCTGCAGAATAGAGGAGCTCTGCAGATACACTTTTTGCCGGCTTGGAATTATTCTTATTTTCATCCTACTTCTTCTTCTTCTTCTTCTTCTTCCTCTTCATCCTCATCCTCTTCTTCTTCTTCTGAGGATGAGGATGAAGAAGAAGAAGAAGTAGGATGAAAATAAGAATAATTCCAAGCCGGCAAAAAGTGTATCTGCAGAGCTCCTCTATTCTGCAGATACACTTAGAGGAGCTCTGCAGATACACTTTTTGCCGGCTTGGAATTATTCTTATTTTCATCCTACTTCTTCTTCTTCTTCTTCTTCTTCTTCTTCTTCATCCTCATCCTCATCCTCAGAAGAAGAAGAGGATGAGGATGAAGAAGAAGAAGAAGTAGGATGAAAATAAGAATAATTCCAAGCCGGCAAAAAGTGTATCTGCAGAGCTCCTCTAAGTGTATCTGCAGAATAGAGGAGCTCTGCAGATACACTTTTTGCCGGCTTGGAATTATTCTTATTTTCATCCTACTTCTTCTTCTTCTTCTTCTTCCTCTTCATCCTCATCCTCTTCTTCTTCTTCTGAGGATGAGGATGAAGAAGAAGAAGAAGTAGGATGAAAATAAGAATAATTCCAAGCCGGCAAAAAGTGTATCTGCAGAGCTCCTCTATTCTGCAGATACACTTAGAGGAGCTCTGCAGATACTCTTTTTGCCGGCTTGGAATTATTCTTATTTTCATCCTACTTCTTCTTCTTCTTCTTCATCCTCATCCTCAGAAGAAGAAGAAGAAGAGGATGCCTATTTCTGACAGATCTGGGACATTCACTCCATACAGCGGTTGAAACATTGTATCTATTTGTTTCCTTAAATGGATCCATTTATGGAGTGAATGTCACAGAACTGTCAGAAATAGCCTAAGAAATAGCGGAGCTCTGCAGATACACTTTTTGCCGGCTTGGAATTCTCCTTCTTCTCATCCTTCTTCTTCTTCTCATCCTTCTTCTTCTTCTCATCCTTCTTCTTCTTCTCATCCTTCTCCTTCTTCTCATCCTTCTCCTTCTTCTCATCCTTCTTCTTCTTCTCATCCTTCTCCTTCTTCTCATCCTTCTTCTTCTCATCCTTCTCCTTCTTCTCATCCTTCTTCTCATCCTTCTTCTCATCCTTCTCCTCATCCTTCTTCTCATCCTTCTCCTTCTTCTCATCCTTCTCCTTCTTCTCATCCTTCTCCTTCTTCTCATCCTTCTCCTTCTCCTTCTTCTCATCCTTCTCCTTCTCCATCTTCTCATCCTTCTCCTTCTTCTCATCCTTCTCCTTCTCCTTCTTCTCATCCTTCTCCTTCTTCTCATCCTTCTCCTTCTCCTTCTTCTCATCCTTCTCCTTCTCCTTCTTCTCATCCTTCTCCTTCTCCTTCTTCTCATCCTTCTCCTTCTCCATCTTCTCATCCTTCTCCTTTTTCTCATCCTTCTCCTTCTTCTCATCCTTCTCCTTCTTCTCATCCTTCTCCTTCTTCTCATCCTTCTCCTTCTCCTTCTTCTCATCCTTCTCCTTCTCCTTCTTCTCATCCTTCTCCTTCTCCATCTTCTCATCCTTCTCCTTCTTCTCATCCTTCTCCTTCTCCTTCTCCTCCTTCTCCTTCTCCTTCTCCTTCTTCTCATCCTTCTCCTTCTTCTCATCCTTCTCCTTCTCCTTCTTCTCATCCTTCTCCTTCTCCATCTTCTCATCCTTCTCCTTCTCCTTCTTCTCATCCTTCTCCTTCCTCATCTCCAAGGGCATTTAAATTAAAGGTACAGTGTTCTGCACTAATTTAAAGGCTCTCTGAAGCCTAGAAACCCTTTTTATAAGTTAACTTCATAGCGAATAAATTCGCATCGAATCGAATTTCTTCCTGAAATTCGGCGAATCAGCCGAATCGAATTTTTGAATAATTTGCTCATCTCTACTTACAAGGTTTGATCTGCAGGGTGCATACAACCTAGTTTGTATCCGTGAGAGGGACGAATGGAAAACAGCCTTCCGAACCCACTTCAGGCATTTCAAATACCTTTTCATGTCATTTCAACCGCTGTATGGAGTGAATGTCACAGAACTGTCAGAAATAGCCTAAGAAATAGCGGAGCTCTGCAGATACACTTTTTGCCGGCTTGGAATTCTCCTTCTTCTCATCCTTCTTCTTCTTCTCATCCTTCTTCTTCTTCTCATCCTTCTCCTTCTTCTCATCCTTCTCCTTCTTCTCATCCTTCTTCTTCTTCTCATCCTTCTCCTTCTTCTCATCCTTCTTCTTCTCATCCTTCTCCTTCTTCTCATCCTTCTTCTCATCCTTCTTCTCATCCTTCTCCTCATCCTTCTTCTCATCCTTCTCCTTCTTCTCATCCTTCTCCTTCTTCTCATCCTTCTCCTTCTCCTTCTTCTCATCCTTCTCCTTCTCCTTCTTCTCATCCTTCTCCTTCTCCATCTTCTCATCCTTCTCCTTCTCCTTCTTCTCATCCTTCTCCTTCTCCTTCTTCTCATCCTTCTCCTTCTTCTCATCCTTCTCCTTCTCCTTCTTCTCATCCTTCTCCTTCTCCTTCTTCTCATCCTTCTCCTTCTCCTTCTTCTCATCCTTCTCCTTCTCCTTCTTCTCATCCTTCTCCTTCTTCTCATCCTTCTCCATCTTCTCATCCTTCTCCTTCTCCTTCTTCTCATCCTTCTCCTTCTCCTTCTTCTCATCCTTCTCCTTCTTCTCATCCTTCTCCTTCTCCATCTTCTCATCCTTCTCCTTCTCCATCTTCTCATCCTTCTCCTTCTCCTTCTTCTCATCCTTCTCCTTCTCCTTCTCCTCCTTCTCCTTCTCCTTCTCCTTCTTCTCATCCTTCTCCTTCTTCTCATCCTTCTCCTTCTCCTTCTTCTCATCCTTCTCCTTCTCCTTCTTCTCATCCTTCTCCTTCTCCTTCTCCTTCCTCATCTCCAAGGGCATTTAAATTAAAGGTACAGTGTTCTGCACTAATTTAAAGGCTCTCTGAAGCCTAGAAACCCTTTTTATAAGTTAACTTCATAGCGAATAAATTCGCATCGAATCGAATTTCTTCCTGAAATTCGGCGAATCAGCCGAATCGAATTTTTGAATAATTCGCTCATCTCTACTTACAAGGTTTGATCTGCAGGGTGCATACAACCTAGTTTGTATCCGTGAGAGGGACGAATGGAAAACAGCCTTCCGAACCCACTTCAGGCATTTCGAATACCTTTTCATGTCATTCAGTCTATGCAACGCCCCGGCTACATTCCAACATTTCATGAAGGACATTTTCCGAGAATTCCAAGACAACTTCGTGATTGTCTACCTAGATGACATCCTCATCTTTTCCGCCTCTCTGAAACTCCATAGAATACATGTAAAAAAGGTTCTGCTAACTCTGAGAAAGCATGGACTTTATTCTAGGGCAGAAAAAGTGCGAGTTTGAAAAAACTTCCATTCAGTTTCTGGGCCTAATCCTATCCGTAGATGGAATTGCAATGGACGCACAGAAGCTGAATGCTATATTCAAATGGCCAGTCCCCTCTGACAAGAAAGGCATCCAGAGATTTGTGGGCTTTGCCAATTTTTACCGGAGATTTGTGAAAGGCTTCTCTATGATCATTTCTCAAATAACTCAATTAACACACCAGCATGCCTGATTCCAGTGGACTCAAGAATCCCAAAGGGGCTTGGACAAACTCAAGTCTCTGTTCATTTCTGCGCCATCCAGATCCCGCCTTACCCTATGTTTTAGAAGTCAATGCTTCAGAAATAGCCACAGGGGCGATCCTATCTCAACGTCAAGGGCCTAAATCCTTGCTTCATCCAGTGGTTTTCTTCTCCTAAAAAATAAGCAAACCAGAAAGAAATTATGATGTAAGTGACCGGGAGCTGCTGGCCATAAAAAATGCACTAGAAGAATGAAGATATTTACTTGAAGGGGCTGCTCATCCCATTATGGTATTCACAGACCACAAGAACCTAGAGTATCTCAGGACTGCTAAACATTTGAGGCTTCGGTAAGCCCATTGGGCACTGTTTTTCTCCATATCACATACCTCCCAGGGTCCAAAAATGGGAAAGCAGATGCCCTTTCCCGAATGTTTCCGGAAACCCCCAAAGACATAGACCCTGATACCATTCTATCTTCACAGAATTTCCTGCTGATTCAGCCAGACTTGAAGATATCACTCAAGCAAGCCTCTAATCAATGTACTGAATCCAAGAAAGCCTCTTTAACCACTTGCCTACTGGGCACTTCTACTCCCTTCCTGCCCAGGCCAATTTTCAGCTTTCAGCACTGTCGCACTTTGAATGACAATTGCACGGCCGTGCAACACTGTACCCACATGAAATTTTTAAAATTTGTTTCACACAAATAGAGCTTTCTTATGGTGGTATTTAATCGCCACTGGGTGTTTTATTTTTTGCGCTGTAAACAAAAAAAAAATTTTCTTTGTTTCTATTATAAAAGTTTGCAAACAGGTAGTTTTTCTCCTTCACTGATGTGCGTTGATGAATCTACACTGATAGGCAGCACTGATAGGCGGCACTGATGAGGTGGCATGGATAGGCAGCACTGATGGACATTGATAGGTGGCACTGATGAACTGGCACTGATGCTGCACTGATAGGTGGCACTGATGGGCACTGATAGGCAGCACTGGATGGCACTGACTGATGGCACTGACTGGTGGCAATGCTGGACACTGACTTGTGGAACTGCTGGACACTGATGGGTGGCACTGCTGGGGGGCACTGCTGGGCACTGGTGGGTGGCCTAGCTTAAAGCAAGATTGCAAGGACTATGTCAACTCCTGTACTACATGTCTGAGTAGTAAGGGCACAAATATGAAAACTTGGGGCTTGTTGAGGCCACTGCCAGTTCTGGATCAACTTTGGAAAATGATATCCGTGGACTTTATAGTAGACTTACCACCCTCAGATGGACTCACTACCATCTTAGTAGTAGTAGTAGACCGTTTGTCCAAGATGACTCACTTCTTGCCCATGATTGGCACACCTTCTGCAATGGATACAGCTAATACCTTTGTGAAAGAAGTAATCAGATTACACGGATTACCGAATAACATCGTCTCAGACCGAGGGGTACAATTTACCTCTAAATTTTGGAGAACTCTTTGCAGGGCCCTGAAGATTGAGGTCTGCCTCTCTTCTGCATACCATCCCCAAAGCAATGATCAGACGGAAAGAACTAATCAAAGTCTGGAGCAGTACCTTCAATATTTCTGTACCTTCTCTCAGGACAACTGGGTGTCCCTACTTCCCTGGGCCAAGCTTGCCTATAATAATTTTGTGCAAGCTGCTACCAACCAGTCTCCGTTCTGGGCAAATTATGGATTCCACCCCACCTTTTTGCCAAATGTCATTCCAGAGGCACCAGTTCCTGCAGTCCAGGACAGGCTGAATTTCATTCAAATTAACTATCAGGCACTCCAAAGGGCCATACAGAAGGCACAGGAAGACTCCAAGAAGTATTATGACAAAAAGAAGAGAGGAAATCTTGTTCTGAAGGCTGGGGATAAGGTATGGCTCTCTTCAGCAAACCTGAAACTTTCTTGTCCCTCTCAAAAACTGGAGCCAAAATTCATTGGTCCATTTGAAATCAAGAGAGAGGTGAACCTTGTAGCATTAGAGCTAGCATTGCGGAGTTCTTATAAAATTCACCCAGTTTTTCATGTGTCCTTGCTGAAACCAGTTGTATCCAGTCCTTTTCCTGGCAGGGAAGAGCCTCTTCCTGCTCCAGTTTCGGTTGGAGAAAAATATTTGGAGATTTTTGGAGAGAATTTGAAGTGGAATCCATTCTGAACTGTCGGAAAAGGGGAAGGCAAGTACAGTACCGTATTAAGTGGAAGGGGTATTCATCAGAAGAAAATTCCTGGGAACCTGCAAGCAATGTGCATACCCCTAAACCTTTGCTAAACTTTTTTCACAGATTCTCAGAAAAACAAGCCCATTTAGGCATCCAGAGGCTGCCCCTTGGGAGGGTCACTGTCAGAGCATCAAGCGAAGATGGGCACTGTCACCAATACCCAGCATGGCCGCAGGTTGCGTAGGATGCAATAGTTTCTGGTGCCCATTTGCCTTTAAAAGGACTGTAGCTCCCTCTTTGGGCCAACATCTTTCTACTAGCTGCTTCTCAAGTATGCAAGCTAGCGACACACTGGATGTCCTTTAAGGGTAACTTTAAATGTGGAGCCAATGAGTGTCTGTGTTGCCCTAGAATTATACTAAGAGATAAATTTAGGTCCACTAGTAGTGGCAAGGAATATAATATAAGATCACTTTTAAATTGCAGCACACGGAACATTATATATTTGATCACATGTGCAGAATGTGCTGTGCAGTATGTAGGGTGCACGACCAGGCGGCTACGAGATCGATTGAGGAACCATACATATGACACTTTGAAGAGGCATGACACAAGTGTGGCCAAGCATTTTAATGAGAAGCATGGGGGTAATACCATGGCCATCCGCATGCAGGCAATAGAGAAAGTTACTACTCCCAAGAGAGTGGGGGGATCGATTTAGATATTGTGCAAATGAGAGGCACATTGAATTTTCCATTTGAAGACTAGAATTCCAGCAGGCCTCAATTGTGAGTGGCATTTGACCCATTTTTATGAGTAATTATATATCTTTATATTAAAGGCATTTTTATTGAGTTTGTTGTTCATTTGGTTTATTTTTATATTCAAGTATACTTCACAATTGGTGAGTATGTATTAAAATGTTTATTATGGATAAATACAACAGATTACTTGCCATGGTACAATAAGACGACATATAGGGAATGGGAGTGTCACAATATGTGATCATGAGTGGTAGTACCATTTTGATTGCGTCTACTCATGTATGAATATACAGTTGACCATGTGGGTATACCTCAAGTAGATCAGAGTTTGTAGTACCTTGGTATGGAAAAATGGTACACCTTTTCGGTGATTGAGGTTGTTTCCTTTACGTATATACTCCAATTATTACAGTATTTGGGAATACCATCTTTATCCTAGGATTCTAGTGGTAAGATATTATCCATCTGGTGGGGGGCTTTTTCCTTGTAGTGTGGGCAGTAATATACATCTTAGCCCACACAATAGGCGGAAAAAGGTTCTTTGTTCATATTGTGGATACATTATGAGAGTCTGTAAGGTGTTGTATTGTTTGTTTTTATTTTTGATACAAATATGGCTTGTTTTAAAGGACTGTAAAATGAGTGTGGATTCACCAGGTTATGGTCCATGCATCCATTTCGATTTACCTTTTGAGGGTTTATAATAAACTTACTGGGTTATCCCGTTTGTCTTTTTAATATAATGTTGTACTATGCATGGATGCATGGATGTTTTCTTCTGGTGTTTTCTGTTTTTTGAACAAACTTCTCTGTTTTGAGCAAACTGATGTTACACGATATGATGTGATATATGAGCATTGGGAGCTGTGCCACCTGGTTGATTGGGGAATTCTGTGTTTCCCATGGTGGGGAGGAGTTTTGTGACCAGGTGAGGGCAGTCCCGTAATCATATGGAGTGTATATATGTTGTTTATTTTTTTGTGTATGTGAGGTTATGAGTATGCGCTAGTTCTAAGCATGAAACGTGTTAACTTTTCTTTGTTCCCGACACTTTATGTAATATATTTTTTATATAAGCGGATTCCAGATTTTCTCTTTTCTTGTTTTGGACATATGGCCTTGTGTTCTTATCAAGCAGTCTTGGAAATGACGCAGAATGTATAGTTTGCTCGATGACTGCAAGCCGATCAGGCTCTGAAGCAGCAAAGTGACCCCAAATGATAACATTTCCACCACCACATTTCCACCATCATGCTTCACAGTTGTTATAAGGCTCTTCTCACCAAAATGCTGTCTTCGGTTTGTGGCAAACATATCTACTGTTACTGTGACCAAACAACTCTATCTTTGATGGATCAGTCTTCTGCACAATGTTCCAGAAGGTTTGATGTTTGTCTGTATGCCCAATAGCAAACTTTCTAGAGTGTATGTGTGCATGCACATTTGTGCAGACTCGCTAATTCATATGGGCATGCTGCACAGACATGCACATCTAATCCCAATCTTAGTACAGATGTTCTATTTAAGCAAAAGAGCTAAACCAGATAGTTACTGGATGGTCTTCATCTGTAACCCTGCGACGTGAACCCTTAACCAGTTTCTGAGTGAGATCTGCTTCCCTATTGCTGACCTAGCCTACCCCTGTACTTGTCTATGCCCTGCCTTTCTGCTTTTGACTTTAAGTAGTTCCTATCCATGGTTTGCCTCTGCTGATTACCAGTTTGACCTCGACTAGTACAGCCTGTTTTTGCTTTCCCTCTGCTTTCTACTTTCCTCTCTACTAGCTACTGACCACCACCTGCCCAGACCTTGCATTCAGCTTACTGTGTATTCCAGTATCCCAGACAGCTGCCAGCTGGTCTAGCTGCTCCCAGGGACTTTCCTGTTGGCCTCACAGCCAAAACTTCCTTCTTAGGGAAGTTTCCATGTACTGGACTTCTTGCACCCATGCCACTATGTGCTCTCTCACTTTATGTGCTACACTCCACTGGTGTCTGGCTCAGGGGTGTAAGGGCAGTCCTCTTGTCATCTCAGGCTCCAATCATTTACATATTAACCTTGTTCTAATTTCTTTGGAAGAAGGGGTAAATGTAGGGATGTGCTTATTTTTTCATAAATGTGTATTTTCATTAAAGCAGTAGTAAAGTTTGCTGTTATTTCTTCTCTTTAGGGGCCCCCAGGTGGGTTATGCCATAATATGCTAGTATGCACAGTATATTACCACACTATGTCAGACTTACCTCTTAAACTGAGTCCTCTAGCCAGGGCTGTGTTTTATAGTGATTTGACCCTGTGCAAACATTTTCTTGCCCCCCCCCCCCATGCAATTTTGCCCTCCACCTGCTCTGAGATATACAATAAATAGCAGCTAAATTCTAAATCACTTTACTGCCACAGATCAGGCAGCAATTGCAATTGATTGCTGGAAGTTACAGCATATTATCACTGCTCACTTACTGGTTATTAGAAGTTACAGCACACATTACGGCTCACTGATTAGTTGCTAGAGGATACAGCACATGATTTCTACTTGCTGATTAGTTGCTAGAGGTTACTGCACAACAACATTACTGCTCACTGATTGGTTGCTAGAGGTTACTGCACATCATTACCACTCACCCAGTGGTTGTTAGAGGTTACTGCACATCATTACCACTCACTGATTGGTTGCTAGAGGTTACAGCACTTAATTACGTCTCACTGATTTGTTGCTAAAGGCTACAGCGCATCATCTCCTCACTGCCTGCACACCATGGACTGAGAAGGTTAGGGGACCCACCAATAGACAGAAAAATCATAGGACTCTTGGGATCAAAGGCAATGCTGGGGGGGAGGGGAGGGTATGATCAGTGGCAGTGCTAGGGGGAGGGTTGATGGGATCAGTGGCAATGGTAGGGAGGATGGAATAAGTGCTGGGGGGATGGGATGAGTGACAGTGCTGAAGAGGGAATGGGATCAATGGCAGTATTTTGGGTGGATGGGATCAGTGGCAGTGCTGGATGGGGATAGGAGGTGACATACATTTCTACACTGAGGACCAATGTTAGGGGGGAGTAAAACTGATGAACAATGGGGATTTACACTGGCCACCAGTGTAAGGGCAATTCTGCACTTACCACCAATGTAAAGGGAAATTTACACTGATAACCAATGTAATGGTGGATTTGCAATGACCACCAATGTAATGAAGAATTTACACTGATAACCAATGTAATGGGGGCTTTTACACCAACAACTAATACATTTTTATACTGACCACCAATGTAAGGGGGAATTTATACTGACCACCAGCAGAGGTGTTGGTGGCTGGAATTGAACCTCGGGGGGGGGGGGGGGGGGGGGGGCAGAATACATATATGAATGCCGCCACTATATACATATGAATGCCACATTGCTGAAGCTATTTACATATGAATGCCACATTGCAGCCGCTATTTACATATGAATACTGCCTTATTTCCATGTGAATGCTGACATGGTCTGCACATGTGAGTCATTTGAACATGGCAACAGGACAGAGATGGCCAGTGTAAGTGACAGTACTTCACACTGAGATATCAGACACAGTCCGAAAAAAAAAGACTTCAAGGTACAAGGGATTGTAAACCACTACAGTTGGTAAATATGAGGCAGCTGCTTTGGGCCCCACAACAATGACTGGGCCCTGGGCAGCTTCCCCTTTTGCCGCTCCTTAAAGATGGTCCTGCCTCTAGCACTGCACTATGATCGATCTGGCGGGTACTGGGCGCTTCCATCTTCACCCGGTTTTCCTTCCAGGTTCCATGCCTGGAGCAGATTGAATGGCTGGGCCATGATGATGTCACTCCCGCGCATGGGAGTCACATTGCAGAGGAACAGATCGGGGCCGTAAATGTTCGCTGAACTACGCATGTGCAGCTCAGTGTACATGACAGCTGACAGACAGAAGAAAGTGTTTCTGACAGAAGTCTCTTCTGTCATCAATATTCTGTCTATCAACAATTAAAAAAATAAAATAAAGTTTACTACCACTTTAATTTAGATCATAAAAATGTGTCATTTGTTCATGTATATGACCTTTACCCTGTTGGCACTATCTGATGAAGATTTTATGTTTTCCTGCTCAAATATGTTGAAAAATCAAGACTTTCCATTTGGTATACTTACTGTAGCCTATGATTATATAGATGAAGATAGGTATATAGTTTTCTCTCTCTCTCTCTCTCTCTCTCTCTCTCTCTCTCTCTCTCTCTCTCTCTCTCTCTCTCTCTCTCTCTCTCTCTTTCACTGCTGTCCCATACAGTGTCATGTTCAGAAAGTTAGATGGAATTGCCATTAAAGATTACATTTCAATATTTTATTCTAATAAAACTTAATCATAACATTGGATTCTGTTGACATAAATAGTATATAGCACATGCAGCTTTTCACTTTTGTCATTTTGACTCTTAATATCCCACTTATCCAATACAATCTCAGTGTACAGAACAGTGGTGTCTGGTTTCTACCAGCAAACTCTTACACCTGCTATAGGCCAGCCCAACTACAAAACTGGAATTAGTGTGCCTGCTTTGTCAGTTCATTCCATTGTCACTGTGAAAACGTCTAGGAGGTAAGTTAATAAGCATCATATCTTTTAATATTCTCAATGTTAGCAAAATATTTTAATCTATGTAAAAGAGAAAACATACTGTAATTCATGTATCTATGCCATACTCGTATGTCATACTTATAGGCTCAAATTAATGAAACATGTACAGGTAATATGAAGCAAGGGAATGATTTCAAAGTATTGACAGAACATCACATTATGGCCATTTTTTTGTAATGCAGGTCTTATCTATAACGTTCTGATACAAAGCACAGCAAACATTTTCACTGATAAATATTGAAACACTTTAAAGCTTATCTTCCAATCTTAGATGTACAAATTATCTAAGGGGAGATCATCACTAATGACGCCAGCCATCAAGTCGAATTGGTTCATCTCAATTAATGTTTCTCTGGGTTGATAAAGCTGAGAAGAGCTCATAAATGCCACAACCATACCCTTTAGAGACATTTAAAGGAAACCTGTGCCAAGAGGAATATGGAAACATATCTAATCTTTGTCTCTAAAAAGTCTAGCTACCTGTCTATGATGTCGACCATGAACAATCTAGCAGTCTTTGGTGTTGATTATGAAAATTCTAGCTATGATGTGGAGTTTTCATTGAAGTGGCAAAGGAGTTACCAAGCTATGCCTCCATGGCTGTTTTGTATTTTTTTTTTCATCATCTCCACTCTTAGCTTATTTTGGCCAAAGAACTGATCAGTTATCTTAAACTGGTTCTCTTGTCATTTTTAAAGTGTGTAGCTTTTTAATCTGAATTTTTATAGCCATGTTTTGTGTGTGTATCAAATACTGTATCTTCAGTCAGTCAAGGGAAGCCTTTCGTCACACCACTACTTCTGTTGACTATTTACAAAAACTGTGTGTGTATGTATGTATGTATATATATATATATATATATATATGTATGTGTGTGTGTGTGTGTGTATATATATATATATATATATATATACACACACACATACATACATACATACATATATATATATATATGTATGTATGTATGTGTGTGTGTATATATATATATATATATATATATATACACACACACACACACACACACACACACACATATATATATATATATGTGTGTGAGTGTATGTATATATATGTATGTGTATATATATTTATATACACACACACAATCTTTACATGCATTGCAAAGGATTCCCTGAGCACTACTGATTATGTAAATAGCCTACAGAAGTAGTGGCTTGACCCAAGGCTTCCTTTGCCTAACTGAAGATCTTTGATGAAGTGATTAATCACTCCTCTCACTCCGACTGTAAATTTTAGCTTGAGCTGTAGAGCTGTGTAAACAGACCAGCATAGTTCAACCTTGGAAAACTGAAGATATACTGTAAGTGTAGGGCATAATGGACCCCTCATAAGGGAGCATAAGGGAGCATCAGCATAATGTCTATCACTTAAGGTAAATTGAAGCACAGATCAGCGCCAGCGTTATCACATAAACTCCACAATCTGCACCATCGGGGACTATGGATAGATGATCTGAAGAGGATCCTAAATGAGAGCTTGAGAAATACTGACAAGCCTTAATGGCACTATGAACTGCTGGTAGGAAACAGAAGGAACAAAGACTCACTGGTTGAGGGGATACACAAATGATATAAAGTTATATAAATTGACACGTTTATCAGCTTCCTTCCTCTCTGCAAAGCCAAGAGACCCAGTAATCACTTTTAGATTTGTTGGTTACAGGGGTCAGAGCTGCCAGCAAAGCACCCATAAACTGCTGCATTGTGAACATGCTTTAAAGGAGCACTAACATTTTCCCTAACACAATTATTCTTGCACATAAATCTGAATCATATTCAACAACATCACAAGGTACAATTCATTTGTAACATAAAATTTTATTTTAAGATGGTGGTGGACTACAGGAGGGAACATTGCCCTAAGCTCTTTTTGTCCTCAAATCAGTTCTGTTTTGGTTGCTCATACTTACAGCAATTTTCTTTTCTCAAGCTATTCAACATTTGTAGCTCTCTCTAGTATTCTTGATCTGCACTTATAAAGAATAACAAACCTGAGAGTTAGATAATGTTTTCAGTATGCACAGAGATTTTACTTTTTGAAATTGGATTGTGGGATATGTACCGTATTTTCCGGCGTATAAGGCGACTGGGTGTATAAGACGACCCCCTAATTTTCCAGTTCAAACATAGGTTTTGGGCTATACTCGCCATATAAGACTACCCCCCTTCCGAGGCAACACCATTTAAAAACATCAGATTTTTTAATTGAAATGGTTATGACTTACTGGTACTTAAAATCCTTCAAAATCCTCATGTTCATCCTCTGACATCATAAGTTCATGAATGACATCTTGTGATACATTTGTAAGACAGTCATCATATGGATCAAATTCCAAATCAGATGGTTACCGCTGGATGTGCGGTAATACGGTAGCTTGGCTACATACAGTACACAGTATATATACAGCCCGCTGGATGTGCAGTAATGTACATACAGTATACCGCGCTGAACCAAGCTGGCTCAAAACAAATGTCCCTATGACAGATTAATCTGTCAGCCTGCTGGATGTGTGGTATATACAGTATACTGAGCCAAGCTGTTTCAAAACGTACTGCTACGTCCCTACGGTAATCAGACCGCTGGATGTGTGTATGTACAGTAGCTGAGGCTACATACAGTATACGCTGGGCCAATCATGGCGAGCAATGTATTCTACTAATGAATACAAAGCCTGCTCGGATTGGCTGAGGTTGTGACATCATCAGCCCACCTCTCTGACTCAGCCAATCCGAGCAGGCTTTGTATTCATTAGTAGAATACATCACTCGCCGTGATTGGCCCAGTGTATACTGTATGTAGCCGCAGCTACCGTACATACACGCATCCAGTGGGCTGATTACAGTAGGGACGTACTGGTACATTTTGAAACCACTTGGCTCAGCACAGTATACTGTATATACCGCACATCCAGCGGGCTGACAAATTAATCTGTCATAGGGACATTTGTTTTGAGCCAGCTTGGCTCAGCGCGGTATACTGTATGTACAGTATTACCACACATCCAGCCAGCTTGACCCAAACAAACTCAAGGTTCACATTTTATACCCCGCGTATAAGATGACCCCCAATTTTTGGGGTATATTTTTAAGTATAAAAAGTACTCTTATACGCCAGAAAATACTGTAGTTTGTTCACAGGTAGTGTCAGTTTTCACATTGAAAGCAAGGTCATGTATTAACGTTTGCTGTTCCATGCTGCATGCCTAATGTTTGAACACAAACTGAAACTTGTGATACATGAATGTAAAGATTTACTGTATTATTGGCTGCATATACAGGGCAACAATTGAGACTATGAAACTACATGATCAATGCTCATCTTATGCTGGTGAAAAACACAAGGTCCAGGTTGGAAGGCATACAATGGTTTTAAAGACGTTATTTCATTAACCAACAGTAGCCAACTGAAAAGAAAACATATAAAAAGAAACAAAAATGGATGATCTCCTCACTTTTGACATTTTTTAAGTCATCAGACATGTTATTCTTAGCTAAACCTGTGAGCAACAAGCCTAAAATAATCTAGATATCAAAGAACTGAAAATAACTTTGCCCAATTAGCACCTTTACTTGCTAATATAAAGGGTGATGAACACAGCAATTAACATTTGTGAATTCCATTTAATTAAACAGATGAATGGATTTTAATAGGAACATTAAGACTATTCTAGGAACATGGCCAGTTTTCATGAATTATCTTCCTGACATTTTTCTGTGGTGAGGGGTTATTCAATAGGATTGTTCAAATGTTATTTGTAAAGTACAACAACCAGTGTGCTCTACACTACCTTACTGAAAAGGATAGGTGACCAGATACATAAAAGCTTGAGAAATGAAAAACTGCATTTTCCATAATAACCAATCACTTTTTAACCTAATGAGTAACTAAACCTAAGAACAAATAAATTATATATTGCTCAAAAAAATTAAAGGAACACTTTGAAAACACATCAGATCAATGGGGAAAAATATTGTGCTGGATATCTATACTGATATGGACTGGGTGATGTGTTAGGAACGTAAGGATGCTCCATTGTTTGATGGAAATGAAAATTATCAACCTACAGAGGACAAAGACAAAGACACCCCGAAAATCAAAGTGAAAAAATGATGCAGCAGGCTAGTCCACTTTTCTGAAAATTCATTGCAGCAACACAAAATGGTACTCAGTAGTTTGAATGGCCCCCACGTTGCTGTATGCATGCCTGAAAACCTTGGGGCATGCTGCTAATGTGACGACGGATGGTGTCCTGGGGTATTACCTCCCAGATCTGGACCAAGGCATCACTGAGCTCCTGGACAGTCTGAGGTGCAACCAGGCTGCTGGCTGACACAGTTATTCATGGCTCTTTGCACAGCCATTTCTTATTGGTGATCGCTGCTGGACACACTTTAGGGCAGCACAGTGGCTAAGTGGTTAGCACTTCCCCCTAGCAGCACAGGTTCAAGTCCCAACCACAGCAGTACCTGCCAAGAGTTTGCATGCTCTATCTGTGCCTGCATGGGTATCCTCTGGGTACCCTGGTTCCCTCCCACACTCCAAAGACATGCTGGTGGGTTAATTGACTCCTGTCTAAAATGACCCTAATTAGTGATGGGCCTAGCATCTTTTTCCTTCTCCAAACAATCTCAATTCATATCCCCAGGAATTTCTTCAAATCAATACAATCCTTATTGAATAATTTGTTTGGTTGTCTAGACCGGCCAGAATTGAACATTCAATCTTACACAGACCAAAAACTCATGAAATAGCACTTTCTGACATTAAACTACACTATTTGGCCAAACCAAACAATGGGTTTCCATGGAGCAATCCCTCTCTCCCATCTTGCTCATAACTCTCCTTTGGAGCCCTGCTATTCCTGGTCCTGTGCCTAGCGTCCACCCTGATGCATTCTGAACACAGGAGGTCAGCCACTGGGCATGGATGCCATTAGATTACTTTGCACTTTCTCAATGAATGCAAAACATTCTCTGATTGGATAAGGTGGAGAGTGTGACTTCACTGACTGCCTCTCCACCTTGTCCAAACAGAAAATGCTTTGCATTAACTTAGAAAATGCAAAGCGATCTCTGAAGCAGCAGCATAACTGTTCATGCCCCACAAAAATGGTCATTTCTAGTGGGGTGTGCCAGACCAGACTGGTAGCGCAGGTTTTTATTAACCCTTGCTGCAGCACTCAGATAAAAAAAAAGATAGACATACAGTATATTAGGATATAAGCAATCCCGTAGGTTCCCATTCCAAGCAGCTGCCCTGTTACTTAGTGAATACAGAGGAGTCGCTTGCACAGGACCCCGTTCATAGAACACTGCATTTTCATAGTGCCCCACTCAGCATGGGACTCAGAAGCCAGCAGCAATCACTGTAATAGTGGTGCCTACTACAGGGATTTCCAACTTCCACAGGGATCACCCAGGTATGGAACATGGAACATGCAAGGTGGAGCAATGCAACTATGCAGTAATAGCCATACCTGGAATTCAGATCAAATATATTGCAACTTACCAATTCTTAGATGTGGAGGCTGCATTAGTTTTCTTTTTATAGCTTTTCACACCTGGTGATCTGACCAGTAGGTCTGCTATTTATTAAAGAACAATTCCAGGCAGTTATGTGTCAGCACTGCATGGATTAAATGCTTGATTTTGTCTTGGGGCTCGGAAAGAAAAGATATACTTACCTAATCTACCGATTCTGTGAGCGCAAGACTGGTCCCCGCCACTCCTGCCCCCCCTCTGCACACTAGCGGTCTTGTGAATTGGCTGTTCCTGTCATCAAGGCCATAGACCGACTCCGGACATGAGGATGGCAGGAACAGTCCACCACTGGATGTGGGGGAGTACAGTTTTCCAAAGGATCGGAGGACAGAGTAAGTATAGCTTTTCCCTAAACCCCTGGACAAAGCACCTAACCCATGCAGTGCAGGTACAGCCCCACTGCATGGGAAAATAAACGTTTTTACGGGAGTTCTATTTTAATGCAGCTAGAGAGTTGAGATAAACAGTTAAACATTGACAGTGGTGCTTACAATGGACAGTTTTTACTTATTTATGTAAATTATTTGTCCCAAAAGGTTAAAAAAAAAAGGTTGCTGTAACTGCATAAAAAGTGTAAGCTTCAGCTGAACATTTTATTTTAAATTTAAAAGTATTCAGGATCGGAAACAATGTGTTTCCTCTGCTCCTAAGCTTCCACTACCCGCGGTCTCTTTTCAGAATCATGTGCCAGGCTGAACGGAGCTGTCCATGTTCCAAAATAATGCAGATAAATGAACAGCCACGCTCCTAAGACTTCACAATAAGCCAGGGGTGTCAAACTCAATTTCATAGCGGGCCGTATCAGAATTATGGTTGCCCACAAAGGGCCGGTTTTATCTGTAAGACTAGATGTCCAGAGAACCCCACCCCCCATTACATCAGATGTCAAGAATCCCACACACTCCCTAACATAAGCGTGCACCCCCTTTGGGGGCAGAGCTAGAAAGCAGAAAGTGCAGGGTCTGGAGGAGGACCAGAGGAGGAGTGGAGTCAGTTACCAGAGTCTGCTGAATGCTGGGACCAGGGGAAGCAGAGATAACGGGGTGCTGCAGCTGCACTGAGAGGTGCAGGATTTGGCAGAGGAGTTACTTTCACCTCTCTGCTGCCGACTGCTGAGACAGAGTGGGGGCGGAGACAAGGGGGTACCTGCAGGAGAGCAAGGGACACATGAAATGGCCTGGAGGGCCGGATTCGACCCACAGGCCTTGTTTTTGACACCTGTGCACTAAGCTATGGTCCATTCTTCATGGTTACCACTAAACTGACCTGTAGAGGCTTTTAAAGCATCACCTGTGGAAAACGTAGGCTACCAAAGGTTGTTGCCATTTCACGGGCGCATGCAGTTTTAAGACTTGACATGTTGGGTATTTACTTGGCACAACCTCGTCTTTTACATTCCCCCCTCCCCAAAAAAAAGGGTAATATATTGCGTTTACATTAGTGTATTTTTTACTGACATTTTGCAGTTGACTGCTGTGCCAATACTGTTCTACTTAAAAGATTGAAATGACCACTATTTTATTCCCCAGGTTGTCAAAAAATATAAAATGTTTTGCGGGTTTTGGTAATCTTCAGGCCATAAATTATTTTTGAAATGTACAAAAAAAACCCACTAAAACGGTGTTGGAAGGGAAAGGGTTAATCACGGAGTGAACAGGGACATTGTGAATGTCCACAAGCACAGCAGTAATATACAGAGAATACTGCAATGGAATAGCAGCAGCGAGGGCCTCATCAGGACTTGGGGAAGGAGACAGCGCAGATACATACCATGCTCAGTTGGGGATTAAAGTAGAGCAGACCACTGACAGAACCTGTGTACTAAAAATATATGTTCTGCTAGAACAAATGATTTGGTAAGATGATCACTCTAGCTTTGTTCAAGAATGTGATGATGTGAATCATGGTTTTATAGCAAGCGTTGAGGAATAAAGCTGACCAGCATCACTAAAACCCACCAAAGAATGGAATGTGTTATATATAAAGAGATGTGAGATTACAAAGGAGCATATCACAATAGCAAGAACACATCTTCAAAATAAACCTGACATTTAATGCAGCTGTTAGACGTATCTCTCTTTGTGGCTGGCTCTGTGGTAAGCTGAGATTTTAGGATTGCATTAATGACAAATTCAGATCCCTTACCAAATATGCCCATAACAATAAAGCTTCATGCACACTGTAGTCTATTGGCTCTTTTTTTCTCCCAGAGGAGTTTAGCAGCAGCTAAAATGCAGGAAAAGCTGTGTTTTTGCATGCATGTTTATGTGCGTTCATGCACATTTACACCGGTTCCTGAATTCTGGCCTTCAGAGCGCATTAACATGGGAATGCACCTAATGTTAATGTGTAAATTATAAAACGACTTCCTACGCTAAGAATGAGGCCCTATCCCTATAGCTGCTGACACTTAACCTCCTACCAATGTGAGTCAAATAAATAAATAAATAGTGCAGCGCTACACCCTAAATCTAAAGTAAATATATATATATATAAATAAATACAAAATCAATATATATCATATAAAAGTGCGACAGTGCAAATAAAGTATTAATTAAAGTGTAACACGTGTATTCCCTCCGGGAATAATCAAAGTGACCAAGTGATCAATTATATTATATTATATATATATAAAAATATAATTGATCACTTGGTCACTTTGATTATTCCCGGAGGGAATACACGTGTTACACTTTATTTAATTAATACTGTATTTGCACTGTCGCACTTTTATATGATATATATTGATTTTGTATTTATTTATATATATATATTTACTTTAGATTTAGGGTTTAGCGCTGCACTATTTATTTATTTATTTAATGTTAATGTGTGTTTATGTGCGTTTATGCCTGTTAAGGCACTTTTGTGTGTTTTTTATGCTCAAAAGCTCCTCTCTTTTTTTTGTCTGCCTTTAAGCTCCTCTAAACTCCTATATGTGCAAGGACACATAGGCAGGGGCGGACTGACAACTCATGGGGCCCCTGGGCAATAGGGGATCATGGGGCGCCTGTGTCCTCACCCACACCCAAAAAAGCCTATGAAAAAGGTGCCAGGGGCATCTCATGGGGCCCCCTACTGACCCAGGGCCCTCGGGCAGTGCCCGAGTTCCCAAATGGTCAGTCCGCCCCTGCACATAGGTTAACCTGGAGAGGCATTTAGAGGCAGAAAAAAAAGCTCAAACACCATCAAGTGGTGCATGAGGACTGAAACAAAACTTTATGCACTGATTGGGAGATTGTTAAATATAGAGTCGCTGCTTGTTTTGGAGCAGTGGTAACCTCATTGAAGCTTAAAGCAGTATTAAATCAAAAAACAAAAGTGTAATATATTGAAACTTACCATAAGTTTACCAAAACTACTGCAGCACCTAAAGGAGAAGTACAACCAAAGCTTGTTTGACTACTTCTCCTGTGGATCACAGGAGTGCAGATCCTCCTGCAACCCTGTGACTCGTTTTCATCTGACAGCGGGCTAAAATGCTCCATCAGGTGACATCACTCAGCCGGTCCAAGCTGGGAAAAGATCCTGACTTTAAAGTCGGAATCCACCCAGATGTCTGGAAAGGCAGTTGGTCTTCGAGCGCTCAGTTCTCAGTCTCAGAGCCTAAGTCTAAAAAAACTCAACTTCTCTTTTCTCTTTTAATTATAAGTACATCTACACTTACAGTTTTCTGCAAAGTCCCACAAATACCTGTTGAGCCTGCTAGTGAAGCCCGTTGAATGCAGCTTCCTGTGAAGGTGTGGCAAAAATGCTGCACTGCTTCTGAATTCAGAGCAAAGTTGCCATGTAGGCTGTGCCTGTGCCATGTAGGCTGTGCCTGTGCCAAGTAGGCTGCACCTGTGCCATGTAGGCTGCGCCTGTGCCATGTAGGCTGTGCCTGTGCCATGTAGGCTGTGCCTGTGCCATGTAGGCTGTGCCTGTGCCAAGTAGGCTGCACCTGTGCCATGTAGACTGCGCCTGTGCCATGTAGGCTGTGCCTGTGCCATGTAGGCTGTGCCTGTGCCAAGTAGGCTGCACCTGTGCCATGTAGGCTGTACCTGTGCCATGTAGGCTGTGCCTGTGCCATGAAGGCTGTGCCTGCTTGCACTACAATGGAATAAAAAAGTGTTGCAAGGGGCAGAGCTATCAGTGTTATCACTACTCATTCACAAGTCTGAAGTATGTCAGTCAGCAGCTGGCCCAGGGGCGGACTGACCATTTGGAAACTCGAGCACTGCCTGAGGGCCCGGGGTCAGTAGGGGGCCCCCTGGTACCTTTTTCATAGGCTTTTTTGAGTTTGGGCAAGGACACAGGAGCCCCATGATCCCCTATTGCCCGGGGGCCCCAGGAGTTGTCAGTCCGCCCCTGAGCTGGCCACACCAAGTCCTGCTCACTGCTTTCTGGACTGACAACCTTGCCTCTGTTACTGAAACCCTCCCAAAGTGAGCTGCAGTGTCAGGGAGGGGGAACGTCTGAGACACAATTAATGGAGAACTTGGCTCAGTCATAGATGGTAAAGGATTTTTTTTGTTTACTCTATGAGGCCTGTCAGCACATAGTTACTTTGGTACTTATGTAAACTTTCATATAGGAACCTTTAGTTGTACTTTTAAAACCCATACATTGCTGACCCCAAACAGACACTTCAGAAGACAGGTGGTGTGTCTTTTGTATTATAGTTGTGATATTCACAATCTACAGTGTAATTTATAAATTGAGTATTGCATATTAGAAAGAGATCCTTTCTGATAAATGGAATATTAGCTTGCTGCAAAGTCTGGTATCTCTGCTGACTGCAAACTACGTTGGAATTCATTAACGTGTGTGTTAAATTGATACAATGTTCTAACTTAAAGTGATTTAGTCCTCATGCACACTGAACGTTTTTACAGCGGCTGTTTTTGGCTTTTGGTGTTTTTTTCTACAGCCAGTAAACTCCCCAGCATGTTATCCTATGTGTCCATGCACACATAGACTTTAATCAGCTTTTTTTTGCAGGGCCATTTTTTGGCTGGGAAAAAATCCCAGAACTAGTGGGATTCTAGAGGAGTTCTTTAGCTGTAAGTCCTCATGCACACTGGACGTTTTTACAGTTGCTGTTTTTGGCTTTTGATGTTTTTTGTTGTTTTTTTTCTACAGCTAGTAAACCCCCCAAGCATGTTATCCTGTGTCCATGCACACATAGGCTGTAAGCAACGTTTTTTGGCTGGGACGTTTTTGGCTGGCAAAAAAAAAACCCAGGACTAGTGGGTTTTTAGAGGAGTTTTTTAGCTGGAAAAACACTCTAAAGCTGAAGAACTTGGCAAAACACGGTAAAATGCATTAAAACGCTGCAAACTGGTGTTTTTGGACATTTTTTTTGGTCAAAAGAAACCGCTAAAAAACGCAAATGCAGAAAAACACGGGAAAACTCTGCTAAACTTGGGAAAACGCCGCTAAACACTAATGCAAAAATGCTAAAAAAAGATGAAAAACTCAAATTTTTAATGTGACTTTACACAGCTAATGTTACTAGCATTATCAAAACGCCCAGTGTGCATGAGGACTAAAAATGCTCTAACACTGGTAAATACTTAAAAATGCGGAAAAACGCGGAATACCTGTGTTTTGGGTGTTTTTTTAGCAAAAATTATTTCTGTGTAAAAAAAAATGCAAACGCAGGAAAAAAACTGTAAAAAAACGGCTAAACATTGATACAAAAACCCTAAAAAATGCGGAAAAACTTGCATTTTTAACGTGACTCTATACAGTACAATAGATGCGTTTTTAAAATGCCCAGTGTGCATGAGGACCGAAGGAACATTGTTTTAGTAACAAAACATGCTATACCTACCTGCTCTGTGCAATGGCTTTGCAAAGAACAGTTCCAAACCTCTACTTCTGGGGTCTCCCACCATTGTTTCTGACTTTCTGACGTAGAAGTATGGTTGCGGAGCGGCTCTCCTGCACTGGATCCAATACATGATTCAGTGCTTCCATGTAGGGGGCACATGCACCCCGGCTATGCCGTGACCTAATACACACCTAAGCCCCCTCTCAATCCAGCGATGTGCACTGGAGTCTCAGCTATTCTGGGACTCCCTCTTCTCATTGGCTGAGACAGAAGCGGGAGCTGTCAGTCATACCCAGTGAACCAATGAGAATAAAGAGGGGGTGGGGCCAAGCCAAGGCTCCGTGTGTGAATGGACAAACGGAGCAGCGGGTGCCCCCATAGCAAGCTGCATGATGTGGGGGCACCCAAAATGAAGGAAGGGCCAAGAGAGCCTGCGGGGGACCCGAGAAGAGGAGGATCCAGGTTGTTCTGTGCAAAACCACTGCACACAGCAGGTAAGTATAGACACAAGAACTTTAATTCTAGAAATATTGTTTTGTAAAAAAAATATTAGCTTTTGTTCAGTACTTGTTTCATTGTGGTGTCTTTATATTAATATCATCCCTAATGAATTGTGAGTTTCTAAACTCTAGTTATTTATCTACAGGTGAGCTCAGCGCCTGACAACATGTCTGACACAGAAGAAGTGGATTATGAGTAAGTCACCTTTTATAACCACATAAAATATTGTTTTATCTGCAGTATCTGGAAAAATGCTGACAACTTAAAATCTGGTAAAATGTTTGTACTTTAAACAGTATATTTCCATTGGAAAAATAAGGTCTCTGAACTTTAGGATTAAATCATAATGGACATTTGCTGAATGTTAAAAGAAAAGTATAAATATTGATAATGGTGTAACGTCCTCCAGGTTAGTTAGGTAGCTTTTTGTTAGACAGAGGCTGAATAGCAGCCTGGGGATGAGTCAGCATGGGGAGTGAGGTAGTGATGTTACCTCAGGACAGGCTGGGAGGTTCTATTAGATTAGGGCTTCTGGAGCCCTCCCACCTTTCCAGAAAGCTGAGAGCTTTCTGAAAGAGGGGTGGAGTAGGGGAGGAGGCCCAGATCTGCATGTTTGAGGGACCCTAGCCATTCCCCTGGTCGGAGACTGGGCATGGTGACCAGGGCAATCCTCAAATGTGGCAGAGCCTGGGGGGAGGTGTGCAGTGTTGGGTGGTAGATGGATTGAGGAAGGTTGGAGTGTGGAGCCTGGGAGGGGGCCTCAGGGAGGGGAGCCCACCTACTGGCAGGTTGCTGGAGAAGAGGATCACCACTGCATCATCGTCTCCTGGGGATAACAGCCTGTGTAGTAGGAAAGAAGCCAGCCCAGCGTAATGACTGAAGGCAGCCATCAACGACCCACTAAGGTAACAGGAGAGGACAGTGTGAGTACTCTTACAACCCCTGGGCCAGATAAGGGGAGAGGGCCGTCAGGTGCAATATCCAGCTAGCTTCTCATCTGGGACTGTTCAATCGGCAGCTCTTGGGCCTCCTTGCTCAGGGATACCCTCAGCGGGCTGGGTGAAGAGAAAGAATCATCGGGGGTCTAAGGAAGTACACCTAAGAGCCTTTAGTGCTCTTCAAGAAGAGACTGTTGCTAATCCGAATCTTTGTACATGGTTTCTAAGGAGTTTTCCTCATGCTCTACAGTTCCTCGGGCATCCCATATATCCCTAGACCCTATCCAAGTTTAACCCCTCAATAAAATCACAAAACCGAACTTGATGACTGTTTACTGACTCCAGTGTGCAAAGTGTGGGAAATGCGTGTTGACTGGCCATGAAAAGCTTAGAAGAACCCAATTCAAATACAGCAGCCCTTACAAGGGTAGTGCTACAATGGCATACGTCATTATTAAAAATTAAGTGGGGCATTTAGAATATGCATATATGTTTTAACAGTCAAGTGAACTATACAATTTATTTGGCTCCATCCCTATGAAGGGACTTTCAGTTGACCACCAGCATTCTAATATTAGGTCTTTGGGCTTTTAGTTCTCTGAGATTATATTCAGCAGCTTACAGTATGTTTCCATGTCTTTTGATTAAAGCAGAACTATCTGTAACATTCTAAGCCTACATGAATACATTACATTACTAGCCTTTGGAAGATGGATAGGAGCATCTGCATTCCTTATAGATATAAATGTGGGAATTAATTCCTCAGCTGCTACCTATAGATGTTTTTAAACACACGGGAACAGCTCAGTGGGGGATCTGTCTGCTGATCCTCGCTGAGAAGGTGGTTGACAGGTCCATGTCCATTACGCTTGTGCAGAGCAGACATGCCTGCTGTTCCCTATGGGGTGGTCTGATGTAAATGAACCGCCTGTCATCCAATCATATCATCCAAATTTACATCCAACTGTCATCCAATCCAATAGATGGATGGGGATTTTTAGCAGATAGCATCGGATCGGATGCCGGGGGTGTAAACAGACACATGTCCATTTACATCCCCTGCTCCATAGAGGGCAATGCATGGTCCGATCGGGTCCACCTGAAAAACGGACAGAAATGTGGACCCGATCATTCCGTGTAAAAGGGTCCTAAAGTGCAGTACTTCAGTAGGAATATGAAATAATAATAAATATACAATATCCTCCTTTTATGTGTGAACAGACATAGCCTATATTTTTATATGCGACCTTAACCCATATATGACACCTTAAAATTACAAAAGATAATGAAGCTTATAACACCAACTGCTGTATATGTGACTTAAATTAGATATACAAAAGTGCAATAGTGAATAAAAAATGTCAAGTGCCTCATGAACCTTCCTTCATAAAACATACAAAATGGGTATGTAAATTAAACCTACACTATTAAGTGCAACTAGTGCCAAAATGTGCTATGATGCAAAATGAGATGTTATATGTCAAAATCATGTATTCTATAAAAGCCCTTGTGAGAAAGAGTTAAAGAACGCCAATCCAGTGATACGTGGTCAATAGATCATACTTCACACAAGTGCCACCCTAGAAACCCCTGTATTGTCTGTTGACAGTGCCATCTTCTGTAATAATCCAAATGCACACTCACTAGATGTGAACAGGGGCGGACTGACAACTCATGGGGCCCCCGGGCAATAGGGGATCATGGGGCCCCTGTGTCCTTGCCCAAACTCAAAAAAGCCTATGAAAAAGGTACCAGTGGCATCTCATGGGGCCCCCTACTGACCATGGGCCCTCGGCAGTGCCCGAGTTTCCAAATGGTCAGTCCGCCCCTGGATGTGAACAATATGGTTTAAGGTCTCATATAAAGACATAGGTTATGTCTATTCACACATTATACAGTAAGTGGGTATTATATATTTATTATTTTTTTATTACCATTGAAGCAATGCACTTTACTTAATCCTTTGGAAGATGGCCAATGTTTTTGAGAATTTGAAGGGATGTAATCAACTCATGATTACAAATTAATAACATTATTAACCAAAGGAAATTTAACATTACTGAGATTTATATTTAAAGGCAAAGTGTGGAAATTAAAAAAAAGAAAACACTATACATACACACCTCCCTGCTGCAGCATGAGTCCCATGCTGCAGCTGTGCCCTGCCGGTTCTACATCCGAGAACTGAGTGATCACATGGCCACTGATCACCCAGTTCTCAGTCAGCTCTGAACAGAGAGCTGTGGCTGTCAATCACCGTTCTCTGCTCTGCCCCTCCAGTGCTCAGCCGAGAGCAGGTTCTCAGACGCATCTGGGTGCATCCTGACATTATTGTTGGGATTCGTCCAAAGAGGGGAGCAACTCAGTGATGTCAGCTGACAGTGGGCTGATTCTGGGTCACAGAAGAGCACAAGTAAATGCACTCCTGTGACCAAGAAGAGAAATATGACTGAAAAGCTTTGTCCATACTTCTCTTTTAACATCCTGTAGGGAACCTGTGATTGGCCAGATGCTGGCACCAGAATGTACCAGTCTAGTTATGCTTCTTCTTAGATAGGACAACCACCCACCTTTTATTGCAATAACTGTCTGCCATATTGTGTCATTCTCCTGGCCCGTCAGGAAATCCCTAGCCAGAGGCCTTAATCTGTAAAATAAAGCCACAGAACCACAGGACCCACAGCTGAGGATCAGGGGAGCAAGGTCCTTCTATTAGCATACTGTCACTCTTTCCAGATGTCCCTTTTATAGCTTATTCCAGCCAGGCACGCTCCCTGATGATATCAAAGCCTAGGTTTCACTGTCATTCACATTAAGAAGACTCTGTCCAGGCCCCCAAGGCCATATGCACCATTCTAGAGGATCTGCACAAGGCTCTTTAAATCAGCTCAGCTCATGATTACGTCTTTATAGTTCTGGGGTGCCCTGTTCCCATATCCAACACTGACTGGGCCCCACCCATAGTTGGCATTTATATGGGCACTAACTTCACCCATTACATCACTAGAGGAGGGAATTCTTTAAAAGGGGAGCTAACACCTACTTATAGATTTCCCCATACCACAGCAACAGAGCCACCTAAGGGCAGGCAAGCTAACTGCACCTGCCAATAATCCCTATTCATTGATGAGGCTGTGCTCAAAGAATGAGACAATTAGCTAAGACCTGCTTCAAAGGTCTTAGCAGGTCTTTCCATCGCCATCAGTAGTGATGTTAACAATGTCTTTTTTCATGGTATCATTTGATATGTGCCTATTTTTGCTAAAGCAAACCATATATTATACAGTTTTCTTTCCCGCAACCACGCTGCAGCAGACATGGACTCATGAGTTGTTATTTGGGCCACAATGCACATTTATATGTCTGAATAAAATGCCATTCGTTTCATGTATTCAGTCCTTTCATAAACCCTGGTGCACTACAAGTATGTTTATGTTTTTGTTACCATTTTCTTCAGTGGGTTTATGAGTGACACAGGTTTTTTGGACTCTCTTCTTAACAGCTAGGGTGGTCAACGCCGCAGCCCACAGACTATACTTATTTAAAAAATGCCATTAGCATGTTGATGAGGGAGGAAAGGAGGAATCGGAAAGCAAAATAAAAGCAGACTAAACTTCAGGTTTAAACACATGAAAAATACAATGGAAGTGTCATTTACCAATGTTAGTACTTCAATGTGCTAATTTATTACAACTCTTTTTTAATTGGTTGCTTGGTAGCTGCCATGTTTTATTTTATATGTATGTTTATGTTCGTATATGTTTTTCCTTTCAGTTTGTTTTCATACTTGTAGATATCTACCTATGCTATTTACTAATTTATCTACTTGTTTTCCCTCCTATAGGGAACAGCAAGAGGGTAAGTTTACTCTTTGTCACATTTTCCTGCTCATGTATTCATTCTCAATGTACACAATATTTATTTATTATGTTGACAGACTAGTAACTTTATATTCTAACTATATTAGGTCAAGCCATTGTCACACTTCTGCATCTATACCTTCAAGTTAAATGTTAGGTCTCTTCTGGCACAATAAGAGAAAAAAGAGTGCATTGAAGAAGTGGCAGCTAATGAGAGACTAAACAACCCATTTGAAGTTCACTTTAGTAAAAAAAAAAAAAAAAATGATAATGGTAAATGTGGATTTTTTTCCAAGTAAAAAAATGTGGGGTTTTTTTTTAAAGCCTTCAGAGCATTTTGTAACATCTGGCTCCTGCAGACACTTAGTACAGCTGTCTGCCCATGCCTCCCGTATGTGCAGGAAGATCAATGAACTACGTGAGTGCTCATCAGTACCCTCGCAGTTCATTATTAACTACAAGCCATCTGCCTTAGTGGCAGATGGGACTTGTAGTTCATTCATTCCTCAAGAACTTTGTGAATGACATGACTGCGTGGGCAGAGCCCTGCACAGCTGTCACAATGAGGGGAGAGGATCCCCTGCCCACTGTCACAATGAGGGATTAGGGGATGCAGGGCTGTTGCTTTAGTAACATGTTACACCCCGAACATGGGTGAAACATGTTATTAAAGTTAACTTTACTTTGCTTACTTCTGTACCGCTGACTGCCACAGCTCAGCAGTTAATCATGTATTTCATTTGGCCACAACACAGTCTTATATTTACTGAAACACCAACTTAAACATTTCAGCTTGGTGCCAGTACCTGTCATCACCAACCAGGGAAGGTTTCCAAAATACTCAATGATGTCGATTTACTAAAGGCAAATAGACTGTGCACTTTGCAAGTGAAGATGTCAATGTGGTAAAGCTTCACTGTAAAGAATATCCATTCAGGTGTAAGGTAAATTAAATAAAAACATTTTTGTGCACATGATTAGATTATGGAAATCAGCACAGCTAAACTAAGCTATTGGCAAAATTAGTACAACTGCACTTGCAAAGTGCACAGTCTATTTGCCTTTAGTAAATCCACCCATTGTTTTTATATTTAACTTGCTTTTGTTCATATTTTATATGAAAAATTACAGGTACTCCCTCTACAGGTTTTCTGTGTGTTAGGTGGGGCAATCAGCAACTTTACTAAACAAGTAACATGAGCATATTAATGATTAATTATTGTTTTCTGGATTGTACTGTATATAGTCAGATCTCTTTAGAACATGGGCATGGTCTCACTGTGACTTTTTCTTTACATCTGTATAAGGCTAGGTTCACACTTATGCAGTTTGCTTTTGATCCGTCTCTGCATTGCGTTTTGCAGTGTTTTTGCGCATGCATTTTTGCCACGTTTTTGATGCATTTTGCAGGTTTTTTTTCCTTGTTGCTAGGCAGATTTAAAACGCAAAACACATACAAAATGTCGCAAAAATGCACTACATGCTTTTCTGCAGCATTTCCATTGACATCTATAGAACCAAAATGCAACTTTTTGCGTTTAAAAAAAGTCCCTGACCCTTTCCAAAAAACGCACCAGGTGAAAACGCAGAGATGTCAACCTGTCCCAAAGAAATCATGGTAAATGGACTGTAGTGCATTTCTGCAAAACACTGCGGAATACGCTTAAGTGTGAACCTAGGGAAAGGCTAGCTTCACACCTATGCAGTTTGCATTTGATCCATTTCTGCAATGTGATTTGTGTTTTTGCCACAGTTTTGATGCGTTTTGCATTTTTTTTCTTGTTGCTAGGCAGATTAAAATGCAGCAATTACGCACTTCATGCTTTTCTGAGGCATCTCCATTGAAGTCTATAGAACCAAAAATGCAACTTTTTGCATTTATAAAAGTCCCTGACCCTTTCCAAAAAATGCACTGGGTGAAAACTCGGAGATGTGAACATGTCTCAGAGGAAATCATGTTAAATGGACTGTAGTGCGTTTCTGCAAAATGCTGCGGAAAATGCATAGGTGTGAGCCTAGCCTTATGGAGACTGTAACAAGCCACACTGATGGTGCAGAAGTTGACTTCGCAAGCCTAGGGCTGTGTTCCATTTACCCCAGTAGCATTTGTGCCACTCAGAGTAATCTTTTGCAGACTGCAAAGTTTATTTGCTTTTAGTAAATCAGCCCTAGTGTTTTTATGTTTTTCTTGCTTGTTTGTTCATATTTTATATATAGAAATATGTGTGTGTGCTCCCTGTAGAGTTTTTCTGTGTGCTAGGCGGTGCAATCAGCAACTCTGCTGAACAACCAAAATGAGGTGATCAATTGTGAATTATTGTGTTCTGGATTGTACAGTATCAGGGGCAGACTGACCATTTGGGCACTTTGGCACTGCCCGAGGGCCCGTGGAGTCAGTAGGGGGCCCCATGAGATGCCCCTGGTACATTTCATAGGCTTTTTTGGGTGTGTTTTGAGTGTGGGTGAGGACACAGGGGCCCCATGATCCCCTATTGCTTGAGGGCCCCATAAGTTGTCAGTCTGCCCATGTACAGTATATAGTCAGATCTCTTTTATTGAGTTTATTTTATGTGACATAAGTTAAGCTTAATAAACAGCTGCCCATATATTTGCACCAAGATAGGAAAGATAAAGCATAACCATTTTACTAATCTGCCAGACTGGAAGTACAGTGCTCATGCTTAATGAGCAATAAATTGTACATATATACTGAAAGTTATTAGCAAGGCTTTTAAGACATTTGCACAGTAATGCTCTTTACTTTAGGCTGGTTACATTAATATATAAAATTAAACTGAAATGAATATAGACACTCTTTTACCATTTAATAGTGACCCCTGCATGAGTAAATTACAGGGATGCATGCAGGGGCGGACTGACAACTCATGGGGCCCCCGGGCAATAGGGGATCATGGGGCCCTTGTGTCCTTGCCCAAACTCAAAAAAGCCTATGAAAAAGGTACCAGGGGCATCTCATGGGGTCCTCTACTGACCCCGGACCCTCGGGCAGTGCCCGAGTTTCCAAATGGTCAGTCCACCCCTGGATGCATGTTAGCTGCCTTTGTCTGGTGTCAACAGTTTTGACTCCTAGACCTAGACCATGCATTTTGTAAATGCATTTCAGAAAAAGTGTCAGAAATTCTTAAGGGCGAGGTCAGTGACTCAAGCAGCAGTGGAGCCTTTGGATCGGCATAGAAGCCAACTAGATTGTAAGCTCTCATGAACAGAGCCCACCTGACCCTACTATCATCATGATTTGTATTGTACTTGTACTGCCTGTCTTCATATTGTAAAGTGCTGTACAAACTGGTGCTGCTTTACAAATCTTGTACAATAATAATAATACAGGCGTACCTCGGTTTACGAACACCTCGGTTAACGTAATTTTCGGTTTACTAATGAAAATCCATTGAAAATAATTAGAGATGAGCGAATTATTCAAAAATTCGATTCGGCCGAAATTCAATTCGATGCGAATTAATTCGCTACGAAGTTAACTTATAAAAAGGGTTTCTAGGCTTCAGAGAGCCTTTAAATTAGTGCAGAACACTGTACCTTTAATTTAAATGCCCTTGGAGATGAGGAAGGAGAAGGAGAAGGATGAGAAGAAGGAGAAGGAGAAGGATGAGAAGAAGGAGAAGGAGAAGGATGAGAAGAAGGAGAAGGATGAGAAGAAGGAGAAGGATGAGAAGAAGGAGAAGGAGAAGGATGAGAAGAAGGAGAAGGAGAAGGAGAAGGATGAGAAGAAGGAGAAGGAGAAGGATGAGAAGAAGGAGAAGGAGAAGGATGAGAAGAAGGAGAAGGATGAGAAGAAGGAGAAGGATGAGAAGAAGGAGAAGGAGAAGGATGAGAAGAAGGAGAAGGATGAGAAGAAGGATGAGAAGAAGGAGAAGGATGAGAAGAAGGATGAGAAGAAGGAGAAGGATGAGAAGAAGGATGAGAAGAAGGAGAAGGATGAGAAGAAGGATGAGAAGAAGGAGAAGGATGAGAAGAAGGAGAAGGAGAAGGATGAGAAGAAGGAGAAGAATGAGAAGAAGGAGAAGGAGAAGGATGAGAAGAAGGAGAAGGATGAGAAGAAGGAGAAGGATGAGAAGAAGGAGAAGGATGAGAAGAAGGATGAGAAGAAAGATGAGAAGAAGGAGAAGGATGAGAAGAAGGATGAGAAGAAGGAGAAGGATGAGAAGAAGGATGAGAAGAAGGAGAAGGATGAGAAGAAGGAGAAGGATGAGAAGAAGGATGAGAAGAAGGAGAAGGATGAGAAGAAGGAGAAGGATGAGAAGAAGGAGAAGGAGAAGGATGAGAAGAAGGAGAAGGATGAGAAGAAGGAGAAGGAGAAGGATGAGAAGAAGGAGAAGGAGAAGGATGAGAAGAAGGAGAAGGATGAGAAGAAGGAGAAGGATAAGAAGAAGGAGAAGGATGAGAAGAAGGAGAAGGATGAGAAGAAGGAGAAGGATGAGAAGAAGGATGAGAAGAAGGATGAGAAGAAGGAGAAGGATGAGAAGAAGGATGAGAAGAAGGAGAAGGATGAGAAGAAGAAGGATGAGAAGAAGGAGAAGGATGAGAAGAAGAAGAAGGATGAGAAGAAGGAGAAGGATGAGAAGAAGGAGAAGGATGAGAAGAGGAAGAAGGATGAGAAGAAGAAGAAAGATGAGAAGAAGGAGAATTCCAAGCTGGCAAAAAGTGTATCTGCAGAGCTCCGCTATTTCTTAGCGGAGCTCTGCAGATACACTTAGCGGAGCTCTGCAGATACACTTTTTGCCGGCTTGGAATTCTTCTTATTTTCATCCTACTTCTTCTTCTTCTTCTTCTTCATCCTCATCCTCATCCTCTTCTTCTTCTTCTGAGGATGAGGATGAGGATGAAGAAGAAGAAGAAGAAGTAGGATGAAAATAAGAAGAATTCCAAGCCGGCAAAAAGTGTATCTGCAGAGCTCCGCTAAGTGTATCTGCAGAGCTCCGCTATTTCTGACAGTTCTGTGACATTCCCTCCATACAGCGGTTGAAACATTGTATCTATTTGTTTCCATAAATGGTTCCATTTATGGAAACAAATAGATACAATGTTTCAACCGCTGTATGGAGGGAATGTCACAGAACTGTCAGAAATAGGCTATTTCTGACAGTTCTGTGACATTCCCTCCATACAGCGGTTGAAACATTGTATCTATTTGTTTCCATAAATGGTTCCATTTATGGAAACAAATAGATACAATGTTTCAACCGCTGTATGGAGTGAATGTCACAGAACTGTCAGAAATAGCCTATTTCTGACAGTTCTGTGACATTCCCTCCATACAGCGGTTGAAACATTGTATCTATTTGTTTCCATAAATGGTTCCATTTATGGAAACAAATAGATACAATGTTTCAACCGCTGTATGGAGTGAATGTCACAGAACTGTCAGAAATAGCCTATTTCTGACAGTTCTGTGACATTCCCTCCATACAGCGGTTGAAACATTGTATCTATTTGTTTCCATAAATGGTTCCATTTATGGTTCCATTTATGGAAACAAATAGATACAATGTTTCAACCGCTGTATGGAGTGAATGTCACAGAACTGTCAGAAATAGCCTATTTCTGACAGTTCTGTGACATTCACTCCATACAGCGGTTTCAACCGCTGTATGGAGGGAATGTCACAGAACTGTCAGAAATAGCCTATTTCTGACAGTTCTGTGACATTCCCTCCATACAGCAGTTGAAACATTGTATCTATTTGTTTCCATAAATGGTTCCATTTATGGAAACAAATAGATACAATGTTTCAACCGCTGTATGGAGTGAATGTCACAGAACTGTCAGAAATAGGCTATTTCTGACAGTTCTGTGACATTCACTCCATACAGCGGTTGAAACCGCTGTATGGAGTGAATGTCACAGAACTGTCAGAAATAGCCTATTTCTGACAGTTCTGTGACATTCACTCCATACAGCGGTTTCAACAACATTCACTCCATACAGCGGTTGAAACATTGTATCTATTTGTTTCCATAAATGGAAACAAATAGATACAATGTTTCAACCGCTGTATGGAGTGAATGTCACAGAACTGTCAGAAATAGCGGAGCTCTGCAGATACACTTAGCGGAGCTCTGCAGATACACTTTTTGCCGGCTTGGAATTATTCTTATTTTCATCCTACTTCTTCTTCCTCTTCTTCATCATCCTCATCCTCATCCTCTTCTTCTTCTTCTGAGGATGAGGATGAGGATGAAGAAGAAGAAGAAGAAGATGAAGAAGTAGGATGAAAATAAGAATAATTCCAAGCCGGCAAAAAGTGTATCTGCAGAGCTCCTCTAAGTGTATCTGCAGAATAGAGGAGCTCTGCAGATACACTTTTTGCCGGCTTGGAATTATTCTTATTTTCATCCTACTTCTTCTTCTTCTTCTTCTTCATCCTCATCCTCAGAAGAAGAAGAAGAGGATGAGGATGAAGAGGAAGAAGAAGAAGAAGAAGAAGAAGTAGGATGAAAATAAGAAGAATTCCAAGCCGGCAAAAAGTGTATCTGCAGAGCTCCTCTATTCTGCAGATACACTTAGAGGAGCTCTGCAGATACACTTTTTGCCGGCTTGGAATTATTCTTATTTTCATCCTACTTCTTCTTCTTCTTCATCCTCATCCTCTTCTTCTTCTTCTGAGGATGAGGATGAAGAAGAAGAAGAAGAAGAAGAAGTAGGATGAAAATAAGAATAATTCCAAGCCGGCAAAAAGTGTATCTGCAGAGCTCCTGTAAGTGTATCTGCAGAATAGAGGAGCTCTGCAGATACACTTTTTGCCGGCTTGGAATTATTCTTATTTTCATCCTACTTCTTCTTCTTCTTCTTCATCCTCATCCTCAGAAGAAGAAGAAGAGGATGAGGATGAAGAGGAAGAAGAAGAAGAAGAAGAAGTAGGATGAAAATAAGAAGAATTCCAAGCCGGCAAAAAGTGTATCTGCAGAGCTCCTCTATTCTGCAGATACACTTAGAGGAGCTCTGCAGATACACTGTTTGCCGGCTTGGAATTATTCTTATGTTCATCCTACTTCTTCTTCTTCTTCTTCATCCTCATCCTCTTCTTCTTCTGAGGATGAGGATGAGGATGAAGAAGAAGAAGAAGTAGGATGAAAATAAGAATAATTCCAAGCCGGCAAAAAGTGTATCTGCAGAGCTCCTCTAAGTGTATCTGCAGAATAGAAGAGCTCTGCAGATACACTTTTTGCCGGCTTGGAATTATTCTTATTTTTATCCTACTTCTTCTTCTTCTTCTTCTTCTTCATCCTCATCCTCAGAAGAAGAAGAAGAGGATGAGGATGAGGATGAAGAGGAAGAAGAAGAAGAAGTAGGATGAAAATAAGAAGAATTCCAAGCCGGCAAAAAGTGTATCTGCAGAGCTCCTCTATTCTGCAGATACACTTAGAGGAGCTCTGCAGATACACTTTTTGCCGGCTTGGAATTATTCTTATTTTCATCCTACTTCTTCTTCTTCTTCTTCTTCATCCTCATCCTCTTCTTCTGAGGATGAGGATGAAGAAGAAGAAGAAGAAGAAGAAGTAGGATGAAAATAATATTAATTCCAAGCCGGCAAAAAGTGTATCTGCAGAGCTCCTCTAAGTGTATCTGCAGAATAGAGGAGCTCTGCAGATACACTTTTTGCTGGCTTGGAATTATTCTTATTTTCATCCTACTTCTTCTTCTTCTTCATCCTCATCCTCAGAAGAAGAAGAAGAGGATGAGGATGAGGATGAAGAGGAAGAAGAAGAAGAAGTAGGATGAAAATAAGAATAATTCCAAGCCGGCAAAAAGTGTATCTGCAGAGCTCCTCTATTCTGCAGATACACTTAGAGGAGCTCTGCAGATACACTTTTTGCCGGCTTGGAATTATTCTTATTTTCATCCTACTTCTTCTTCTTCTTCTTCATCCTCATCCTCTTCTTCTTCTTCTGAGGATGAGGATGAGGATGAAGAAGAAGAAGAAGAAGTAGGATGAAAATAAGAATAATTCCAAGCCGGCAAAAAGTGTATCTGCAGAGCTCCTCTAAGTGTATCTGAAGAATAGAGGAGCTCTGCAGATACACTTTTTGCCGGCTTGGAATTATTCTTATTTTCATCCTACTTCTTCTTCTTCTTCATCCTCATCCTCAGAAGAAGAAGAAGAGGATGAGGATGAAGAGGAAGAAGAAGAAGAAGAAGAAGTAGGATGAAAATAAGAAGAATTCCAAGCCGGCAAAAAGTGTATCTGCAGAGCTCCTCTATTCTTCAGATACACTTAGAGGAGCTCTGCAGATACACTTTTTGCCGGCTTGGAATTATTCTTATTTTCATCCTACTTCTTCTTCTTCTTCTTCTTCATCCTCATCCTCTTCTTCTTCTTCTGAGGATGAGGATGAAGAAGAAGAAGAAGAAGTAGGATGAAAATAAGATTAATTCCAAGCTGGCAAAAAGTGTATCTGCAGAGCTCCTCTAAGTGTATCTGCAGAATAGAGGAGCTCTGCAGATACACTTTTTGCCGGCTTGGAATTCTTATTTTCATCCTACTTCTTCTTCTTCTTCTTCATCCTCATCCTCAGAAGAAGAAGAAGAGGATGAGGATGAGTATGAAGAGGAAGAAGAAGAAGAAGAAGAAGTAGGATGAAAATAAGAATAATTCCAAACCGGCAAAAAGTGTATCTGCAGAGTTCCTCTATTTCTGACAGTTCTCTGACAGCTCCTTCACATGTACAGCGGTTGAAACATCTGTTTCCGAATAAAAACATCTGTATCCTAAATGGAAACAAATAGATACAATGTTTCAACCGCTGTACATGTGAAGGAACTGTCAGAGAACTGTCAGAAATAGCGGAGCTCTCTGCAGGGACACTTTTTCCGGCTGATCGGGAAAAATCCAATTCGCGCACCCGAAGTAGGCAAATATTCAGATTCTATAAAATATGGAAAAAAAATATGGAAAAAAAGTGAGCGCACTCCAGTGAGCGACAAGTGCACAAAAAGGAACTACAAGCCCTTCCAACCAAAATAAAACAATATAAGTGCAGCGCTACAAACAATATTCAAATGACAAAAAATGTAAACGATTGTCAGATATGGGAATGCTGAAGATGATAAACAGTTCAGTGAAGGGGGAATCACAGGGCATATAGGTGTAATCCAATCCCAGGAATAGATAAATTGCCTGCTTACCAGAAGCACAATTTAAATGCGCATGTACAGATTACATGTAGCCGGAATCCCATGTAGGCGCTGCTTTCTAGTACCCAGATGGTCCGTCGGTGGTGGGACGATGCTGGCCTGGTCGGAACACACTGCACCTTGGATCCACACAGAGAGCCTAAAAATTGCTGGGGCTGAGGTATGGGAACTCAGTACCAGGTGCAAGAAGTAAAAATACTCATAGTGTAGTATGTTTTAAAATTATTTATTCAAAACGTAAAGCCATATAAATTTACAAAAACGCATGCCTGCAGCCTGTAGCCAGTAAATGCAGCTTCAAAAAAGATGATCCTATACACTGACCAGTAAAAACCATGGGTGGGCCGCCGGACCTCCTGACCCGGCGGCGTAACGTCAAGGAGTGCAAAGGCTCCTCCTAGACGCGTTTCGTGTCAATACACGTCCACTGTAGGGGTGATGCCAATAGTGTACATGTATTGACACGAAACGCGTCTAGGAGGAGCCTTTGCACGCCTTGACGTTACGCCGCCGGGTCAGGAGGTCCGGCGGCCCACCCATGGTTTTTACTGGTCAGTGTATAGGATCATCTTTTTTGAAGCTGCATTTACTGGCTACAGGCTGCAGGCATGCGTTTTTGTAATTTATATGGCTTTACGTTTTGAATAAATAATTTTAAAACATACTACACTATGAGTATTTTTACTCCTTGCACCTGGTACTGAGTTCCCATACCTCAGCCCCAGCAATTTTTAGGCTCTCTGTGTGGATCCAAGGTGCAGTGTGTTCCAACCAGGCCAGCATCGTCCCACCACCGACGGACCATCTGGGTACTAGAAAGCAGCGCCTACATGGGATTCCGGCTACATGTAATCTGTACATGCGCATTTAAATTGTGCTTCTGGTAAGCAGGCAATTTATCTATTCCTGGGATTGGATTACACCTATATGCCCTGTGATTCCCCCTTCACTGAACTGTTTATCATCTTCAACATTCCCATATCTGACAATCGTTTACATTTTTTGTCATTTGAATATTGTTTGTAGCGCTGCACTTATATTGTTTTAAATATTCAGATTCGACGCGAATCAAATTTTTCCTGAAATTCGTATCGAATTCCACTTCGCCTGGTTCGATTCGCTCATCTCTAAAAATAATGCCTCGGTTGCTGATTTTTTTTTTGCAATACGAAGCAAATTTCCCCTGGATACATTGCACCTGGGAGGTTTATAGTGCCGGCCCCATGCCTTTAAAGTGCACTGTATAAAGAGCTTTGAACAGATAAGACTTTTTTTTTACTTTTTTCTGACCTCCAGGACAAATTAATTGGTTTTCAATGCATTTACGAATTTTTTTCGCAATACAAAGCAAGTTTCCCCAGGATGAATTGTGCCTGGGAGGTTTATAGCACCGGCCCCGTGCATGCTGGCGTCTGTAGGTAGGATGTGGCGTCGAGTGTGAAGGTGATGGAGCGGTTTTTGCATCGAGTTTTGGAGCCATTCTGGAAATTTTTAATCATGTCCCTGTACGGTAGTTATGCCTTTAAAGTGCACTTTATAAAGAGTTTTGAACAGATAAAAAACTTATTTTTTTACTTTTTCTGACCTTTGGAAAGGATTAATTAGTTTTCAGTGCATTCCTATGGGAAACCGCGTTTCGGTTTACAAATTTTTTGCAATACAAAACATCCTGGAGAACGCATTAAATTCGTAAACTGAGGTACGCTTGTAATAATATATATTTTTAGAAGTAATGGTCAGCATTAGCAGCCTACGTAATATTCTTTCACAGGTTTAAAGCAGCATTCTTAGGCTACTTTCACACTGCTCTGCTGAAAAAATGCATCAAAAACGCATATGCTTTTTTTTATGTGTTTGTGTTGCATTTTTTCCCCACTGGAAAAAGCACTACCAACAGGTGCGTTGCATTATTATACAGTTTCATTTCATTTCAATGGAGGGATGCGTTCTTGGTGCGTTTTTTTTTTAAGTAAACAAGCATGCACCAAAAATGCAGCAAGCGGGATCTTTTTTCAATGCAACCAAAGCAGAACGGATGAGAGTGAAGAGCGCCAAAGGTATGCAGTTTTCTTCCGCTTTTTTTTAGCTAAAGAACACACCAAAAGCAACCTTAGTGACAAGTTCAATATTTATCTAAAAATCTCTCAATACTGCCCCCTAGCCCCCTAAATACACTTAGCTGAGCCATCTTCCTCTGCAGGTGCTTACTTACCTCTGATGCTGATGGCAGTCCCTCTACATCCCAGCTGTAAAAATCTGCTGCTGGGCTGCCAATGCCTGTCCAGTAATGTCCCATAGACTTAAGTGGAACATTGCTCCTGCTGTACAGGTATATCCCGTTCAAATCTGTTTAATTTCATCTGATTTTATATTTAACACACCACATATTCGGCTATAAAGAATGGTACAGGCCAAATACAATAACATAAGAATTACTTTGCAGGTGATTAACACTTAGAAATTCCCTCTCTTATTCCACAGCGTTGGTCTCATTTGATTCCATTACAATTACATGCTTTGTAATAATTTTTCCTTTTATTTCCTTTTGATATAGTGATTACTAACAGTTTTTTTTCCAATGCACATTTCCATTTTTCTGCTCATCCTTACCTAAATTTTATAAAAGCAACAATAAAACAAAAAATTATTTTTTTCTTTTTCTTTCTTGCCATTAAAAAAAGAAGAGGAACAGGAAGAAGAAGGTGAGATTAAACATATGTTTACACACAGTGAGGCTAATTTACTAAAGGAGTAAAGACTGTGAGTTGTTTTGTTCTGTCAGTTCACATATATAAAGGCCTGTGCACAGCTGAGACTAATAAAGAGGTCCTCCTACCAGGTAAGATTTGGAACTAGGAAAGAATGGAGGCATTTTTCCACACAAAGGTCTACAAAGCCTCCGGGCTCCATGACCCTGAATAGGACTTATTAAAATATTGAGAAAACAGAACGTTCGTTTATATTCCCTATGTCAGCCACAAACCCTGGAGCCCCTCACCATGTGTAAGTGACAATCCAAGGTAACATTTTGCACATTGACAATCCTGCTTGTGAGTTCCTCGCAAAAAAAAAAAAATTAAAGTTGATATATATATATATATATATATATATATAGATAGATAGATAGATAGATATATTAGGATGAGCTGCACAGATGTTTACAACCTTGAGTGTCTGGGTGGGGTTCACTTGCAGGTTCCACTCTGCTGATTACATAAAATCCAAAGATGTGTTGCAGTCCAGCAATGTTACATAGAAACTTGGAGAGCTTTTTTTAGTTGGGGGGGTGGTGAGGGGTAATGTGGGGGCTGTGAGCTCCACAGGAGCCTAGGGATCACTTAAGGGGTTTTTGATGGGCTGGGGACACTGAAACAGGCTGGGGGCTTAGGGTCACTATGCAGGGCTGGGGACCTTTGAGTTGGCACTGTGGGGAGATGAGGAATTCTTGAGGGGGCTGGGGGACTTTGGGGACTGGGTGGCTCTGCAGCAGGCTAGGGGCAGTACTGTGAGGGATTGGGGCTACACTTTGGTGGGGTTGTTGGACACTCTGAGGGCAAGATGATTTGTAGCAGGCTGAGAGACTCTCCATGGGGCCGGAGGGCACTGTTATCTAGGGGACTGTGGGAGGGAAGAACGGCACTTAGGGGGTCACTACAGGGAGTGTGTAGCAAAATATCTACCCCAAACCTCTCCACTTGATTTGCAGACCTCCTGTGCTTGAACACAGTGGCATTGGCAATCTAGACCTCAGGGCAAAGCCAGTCCTGGGTACACAGAAAGGCAATATTACTCTTTGGTCTCAAACATGCGTGAGAAGCCGCACTATGGTCAAAGTTTGAGGAGAAGCTAAAAGTAGGTGTGTATGTGTTTCCCCCATCACCTCACCTTAGGACAGGAGTGTCCAAACTTTTGATCTTTCTGGGCCAATTTGAAAGAAGAGAAATTGTGTCACGTACCTGATAGGAGACTGAAATGACGAGGTCGGCCTCACTTGTGTCACTAGCCCTGACCCCACTGGAGATGGAACAGAGGGTGTCTAGGGACCACGGGGACAAGTGCGCCAGTAGATGTTGTTTGTAGCTCTTGCGGTTGGTGACCCTGGAAGACTGATGAACCTCCAATTCAGGCACAGTAGTAATATGCAGAGCTGGTATGGTAGATCACCAGGTGTGCACCAGAGCAAGGCAGGAAGCTGGGATAGGAGACAGGAGCATTGTCAAAGGAACAGCCAGGGTCATCAATGGGCGGACAGCGAGGTACCAAATCAGAAGCAAGCCAAAGTCAGGAGCAGAGCCGAAGTCAGGAACCAGTATCAAGCAGGAGAGTAACCAGAGTCAGGTCAGGAAAAAGCCGGGTCAGCAACAAGGAGATCACACAGGAACGAGCAGGAAACGGGGAACAGCTGAAGACCAGTCAGCACTCAACACAGGCAGAGGCACCTTTTAAATAGTCCGTCTGGCGCCAATCTTTGCCGTGCGTGTGCGCGATCGTGCATTTCTGTGCGCATGCGCAAGTCTATTCTCCAGGCATCTCACGGGAATTCCCTTACAAATTGTCTTGAGCAACACATAAAGTACACTAACAATAAGGATAGCTAGTGAACAGAAAACGTTGGGCAGATCACAAGTTAACAATCGCTGATGTAGATAATGTAAAAGAGGGCAACATAAAACTGGTGTGATATTTGACACTGTTTTTGATAAACTAACGCATTATTATCTGGCTCGACAGATGTAGTAGCAATTCTCAATGAATTTTCAAGGTGCTCATCAGATATTCTGGTTCTAATTTTGCACTTCATGTGCATCATCCCTAAAAATAGTTGTTCACAAATATAGGTGCTGTTGTAAACTGATGACATGAATAAGGAGTGATTGTGAAGAGTTTTTCTTTGGGAAGATAAAGCTTACAAAAGTCCAGTAAGGAAAAACTGTCAATTTTTCTTTGGCTGTGTGTGTTTGCTAAGTGTAAATGCATTTTTACAAAAAATTCCCCAAAAATTTACATTTTTAAGTAGTTTTTCTGCTTTTTTTGTTGGGCCGCATAGCTGTCTTGGGCTGTCAGGTTGGACACCACTGCTTTAGGCCCTCAGGGCTCAAACTTGAAAAGGTCCCTTTCCATTCCAGAGAGGTCCTTACACACCCTGGGCCCCTAAAAACTGTTGCTCTACTTTAAACATAGCAGCCATTTTTCATTGTTGCCAGTGCTGTAAACTTGCTTTTGCCTTTATTACTGACCTATCACTGTAAAGGGTAGCCTCAATAACCAGGATGATGTAGGAAATTAAAGTTGACAGGCATAATTGCAACCAAAAGGTGGTTGCATGTCAGTTCCCATATGTTTTGGGTCCCAGGGAGCTCTATAAAGAAAAGCAATCCATTGTGAGTCATACTTTAATGCTTTAGCTGGTGTTTTTTGATCTTCTCCTTTGTTTGCTGTTCCTGCCTTTCCTTTGTGTTGTGAAGTGGCTGAAGAGCTTGAGCCAGAGGTCGCACCTATCAATATTTGCTTTTATGTTTTGCCATGTAATTTTGTATGTGTATATGACACTAAATTACATGATAAGCTTTTTAATAAGTATGTGCAATGATAATGTGCAAAGTCCAGTAATAGGAACAAATCTTATAATATACAGTATATTAGCAATCTGATTAAAGTACCGTAAGACCTGATTGGTTCCTGTATTACTGAACTTTACATACCTTCACTGTATTTTGTATAGTTTTTTTTTTAAGCAGTTGTGCAGACAAAGTATAAAAAGCCTCTTAGCAGCTTAATAGGGCTAAATGTGGATAAATAGAGTGCATCCAGAAAGTATTCACAGCGCTAAACTTTTGCCACATTTTGTTAGGTTACAGCCTTATTCCAAAATGGATTAAATTCATATTTTCCTCAACATTCTACAAACAATACCCCATAATGACAACATGAAAGAAGTTTGTTTTTAAATCTTTGCAATTTATTAAAAATAAAAAATGAAAAAAAAAAACACATGTACATAAGTATTCACAGCCTTTGCTCAATACTTTGTTGAAGCACCTTTAGTACCAATTACAGCCTCAAGTTGTTTTGAGTATGATGCTACAAGCTTGGCACACCTATTTTTGGGCAATTTCTCCCATTCTTCTTTGCAGTACCTCTCAAGCTCCATTAGGTTGCATGTACATAAGTATACACAGCCTTTGCCATGACACTCAAAATTGAGCTCTGGTGCATCCAGTTCCCATTGATCATCCTTGAGATGTTTCCACAACTTGATTGGAGTCCACCTGTGGGAAATTCTGTTGATTGGACATGATTAGGAAAGGCATAAACCTGTCCATATAAGGTCCCACAGTGCATGTCAGAGCACAAACAAAGCCATGAAATCCAAGGAATTGTCCATTGACCTCCGAGACAGGATTGTATCAAGGCACAATTCTGGGGAAGGGTACAGAAACATTTCTGCAGCATTGAAGGTACCAATGAGCACAGTAGCCTCCATCATCCATAAATGGAAGAAGTTTGGAACCACCACGAATCTTCCTAGAGCGGGCCACCCGGCCAAAATGAGTGATTGGGGCAGAAGGGCCTTAGCCAGGGAGGTAACCAAACACACGATGATCACTCTGAAAAAGCTCCAGTGTTTCTCTGTGGAGAGAGGAGACCCTTCCAGAAGAACAACCATCTCTGCAACACTCCTCATTCAGGCCTGTATGGTAGAGTGGCCAGACTGAAGCCACTCCTCATTAAAAGGCAAATTGCAGCCCGCCTGGAGTTTGCCAAAAGGCACCTGAAGGACTCTCAGACCATGAGAAACAAAACTCTCTGGTCTGATGAAACAAAGATTGAACTCTTTGGCTTGAATTCCAAGCGTCATGTCTGGAGGAAACCAGGCACTGCTCAACACCTGGCTCAACACCTGGCCAATACCATCCCTACAGTGAAGCATGGTGGTGGCAGCATCATTCTGTGGGGATGCAGGAACTGGGAGACTAGTCTGGATTGAAGGAAAGATGGATGCAGCAATGTACAGAGACATCCTTGATGAAAACCTGTTCCAGAGTGCTCTGGACCTTAGACTGGGGTGGCGGTTCATCTTTCAACAGGACAACAACGCTAAGAACACAGCCCACATTACAAAGGAGTGGCTATGGGCCAACTCTGTGAATGTCCTGGAGTGGTCCAGCCAGAGCCCAGACTTGAACCCGTTTGAACATCTCTAAAGAGATCTTAAAATGGCTGTGCACCGACGCTCCCCATCCAACCTGATGAAGCTTGAGAGGTAATGCAGAGAAGAATGGGAGAAATTGCCCAAAAATAGGTGTACCAAGCTTGTAGCATCATACTCAAATCGACTTGAGGCTGTAATTGGTGCTAAAGGTGCTTCAACAAAGTATTGATCAAAGGCTGTGAATACTTACGTACATGTGTTTTTTTTGTTTTTTATTTTTAATAAATTGCAAAGATTTCAAAACAAACTTCTTTCACCTTACCATTATGGGGTATTGTTTGTAGAATGTTGAGGAAAAAAATTAATTTAATCCATTTTGGAATAAGGTTGTAACATAACAAAATGTGGCAAAAGTTTAGCGCTGTGAGTACTTTCTGGATGCACTGTATATGCCCCTCATGGGGAAGATTGAACAAACACTCATTGAATATCTAAATAATACTCATAAAATATTAATATATTAATTGAACATGAGTTACTTTGTAGCATTCTAGGCACATAAGCAATTGCCTGTAACCAGTAGAAATGGGAGACACGTGTCAAATGATTTTCCAAACTTTTGTTAAATCCTTCTCTTCAGACAAATGGTTTGGAAAAATGTTATCACCACAAAGTATTGTTTAGCACATATACATTATAGTACATGAAGTGACCTAAAGCTGGCCATAGTTAGTTTTTTTTTTTTTTGTTCAGTCAGTAAATGAAAAACTAACAGATTCCTCCATCCACACAAATTAGATGGAAGAGTCTCCTCCCCCTCCATCCCCACCAGGACATCAACCCGCTGCTGCCAGAACACACTGATCAGCAGATGCAGCTGAACAGAAGTTGAATCCAATGCAGTTTTTCTTCACAAAGTATGTTACAGAGGATGTTTTTCCTTTTGAAAATGACTTTCTACACCTTCTCCCTGCCATGACTAATGTCTAACATGACTGAGAGAAACTTGAAGAAACAGGGAGGATCTAGCCAGGAATGTTCCAACTAGCACTGTACAGGAGGGGAGAAATTGAAGGATGTACCAAATCACAAAAAAAAGTTGCCAGCATACAGCCAAGCAATAAAATCCAAATACATTTCAAGGCAATAACAGGAAAAAAATATCCTAGGTGGGACAAAACATTTCCCACCTGAAATCTTTGAATTTCACTATAATATGTTACAATTGTAAGTCCATGAGGGATGACTTGTTCTCAGACCTGAAAAACTAGAAAGGGAGAACATGCAAAACACTCTCTATGTGAACAAGTGCAAGAATATCAGATGAAATCTAGAATGTTCTTTGACAGTGTTGATGTCACAGTCAATTACCTGATTTACTCCAGAACCAACAGCTTGTCTGTCTATTGCAGCCCTGAACACTTCTGGGTATACCGGATGCACCACATGATGTATCACGTGACCAGAACGTATATTTAAGCTTGAGCAAGAGACACTGTCTCTGCCCAAGCCTTGTGTCTAAACAGTATTTCGCTGCTTGCTGCCACCTAGACTCCAGCCTGCTGCCAGTCAGTCTGCTACCATCAGGCTGCTACAGTCCATCCTGCTACAGACTGCTATGGTCCACTTCAAAAAAATAGGTTGCGCTAAAATACATGCAAAAGTGTAACAAGAAAATAAATAACAAAACAATAAAAAACAATAATATAAATCAAAATAAAATCCAGCAAAAACGAAAAAGTCCAAAAGTTCAAATAATCAATAATGTCCAAAATAATTCATCACCAAGTAAATCCACCACCAAAAATGGTTAAATAGAACTCACCAGAGTAATATGCTGATTGTTGAAAAACCAGCATATAGTACTTGTTATTCTGGGAGAAATGAATAATATGGTGACAACAACACTGAAGAAATGAGGGATGAACTCCAACAGATGATATGCTGCAAAGTAGAAAATCCACTCCAAAGGTGATTTAGTATCCAAACTGAGAGATGATCAGACCGTCACTCAAAAGAAAAAAGCGAACAATCATGGTGCAGTATGTTTTAAAAAGCATCAAACTTTAATAAAGAAATGCACTTACAAGCAAGGTGTCCAGACTGACACCAGTATAGACAGACTGACACCAGTGTAAACAGCATGTATAATGAATATAGGCGACTCAGACCCAGCCAAACATGCACATACAACGTGCAGAACTTTTGGACTTGTTCGTTTTTGCTGGATTTTATTTTGATTTATAATATTGTTTTTTATTGTTTTGTTATTTATTTTCCTGTTATACTTTTGCATGTATTTTAGCGCAACCTATTTTTTTGAAGTTTTGTATATCCTATAATTTTATAGGCTAGGTTTTGCAGTTTACTGTGTTATATAATTTCCGTGGCGCTGGTTCTTTATTTATATATATATATGCTATGGTCCACTACCTGAACTGTCCCACTACACTCAGCTACCAGGACTGTCCTGCTACAGTCCTGTTAACAGTGCAGCTCTTCTACCAGCCAGGCTGACTCCATCCACAGGGAAAGCTGTTGAACTGAGCTAAGGTCTATTTCCACGCTCTGAGACAATCTGAGATAAGGATCAATAACCACAGTTTGTGATAATATGCTTGTGTCAGACATGGACTTTTCCAAAGTGCCCCTGCCAGCTGGTGATCCTCTGGAAGCTCCCTTCGGCAAACTGGAAGTACAGCAAATCACGCCCACTACCTGCATTGCCTTTTACTCCCCTGCAAACACTATCTCAGTCTAATCCTGGACCTTTAACCCTACTTCTTCCTACACCTACTTGTTACTCAGATGACCCAAAAGCATACAGGGGTTTTCTTAACCAGCATGGAATCCATTGTGTACTACAACCTTAGAGTTTTCCCACTTTTCATTCTAATGTGGCCTACGTTATCTCTTTTCCATCAAACGACACCCTGGCCTGCGCATCTGCTCTTTAGGAGAAAGATGATTCATTGAATAACAATTTTTCAGAATTCACAGATGCTTTTCATTGGACATGCGATGAACCAGGACATGTCTATTTTATAGAATGAGGAAAGAACAAAGAGAGGGCCTAGTGCATTACCATAAAAAAATGTTTAATAGGAAATAAAATAGGTGTTGTACTCACAAACGAGAATAAAGTCAAGGCACATCATAAAAGAACAGCTGGGTCAACACCGCGCTGAGTAACAGTCTGCAATGGGGAGTGTAGACATCCAATAGGCTGACGCATTTCGAGGACTTGCCTCTTCCTCAGAGCATCTGCTCTTTAGGAGAAAGATGATTCATTGAATAACAATTTTTCAGAATTCACAGATGCTTTTCATTGGACATTCGATGAACCAGGAGATGTCTATTTTATAGTAGACCTCTCCTGTGCCTTCGACAAGGCAGAATGTTGGCTAATATAGCTTGAAACAATGAGGTGTTGATAGCCATGTTTTGTCAGTGGCTGTCCAATCTGGTAAAGGATGAGTTGATAGGTAGAAGTCTTCCCACTTCCTTAGATGTAGATGACTTGATCTCTCTCACTCTCTGAATTGATATCTGGTTCCAGGAATGCACAAAGGTGAGTGGCTGCCAGTGTTGTTTCTGCCTAGCTTCTCAATTGTCCCCTTCTAAAGACTTAGACAATTCTTGGCAGAAGTCTACATCTGAGGAACCTATGCAAATAAGCCAGGCTTGTCTGTCCGTAGAGGAGGAAACCCAACATCAAACCCAGGGTCTTTGCATATATTGCAGAGAAGTGGGCCATTTCCTGAATCAATGTCCTATGCATCTGGGAAACTACCAGGTCTCTAATGCCTGGAGGGCTCCACTTGACTATTCCTTTCCCTCATCCACCAATTCTCCCATGCTCATTGTACATTTCTACATCAGAGAACAGTCTATTCCTGTTCAGGCTTTTACTGATTTGTTTGCTACAGACATCCTGGATCTTCCCTGCCTGCAGCAACATTCACTAACCATAAACTGGTCTATGCTTAAGGTTCTGTCTTGGGGTTTCTCTGCCTTCCTTCCAATCCATTTATTAAAGCAGTTCAGTTGGGTCACATCAAGACAAGTCTGCAGATCTCTGACATTTATTCACAATTCTTGGATGTCTTTTCTAAATGTGCAGCAGACACGTTAACCCCATACCATACTTTTGACTGTGCCATTGAACTAATCCATAGTTCTATTTCTTCCTGTGGGAGGACTTATCCTCTTTCAATTCCTGAGACACAAGCCATGTCTGAGTGTAAGACTGAAAATTAATTTTAAAAAGGCTTCATCTATAAATCTACCTTGCCGACAGGATTTTTCTTTGCTGCTAAGGACAGAACACTAAGGCCTTGTATAGACTACAAGGGTTTGAACACTATCACTGTCAAAAATCGCTATTCACTGCCCCTCCCTACTGAGCTCTCCAGGTTCAAGTTGTATTATCTCTTGGATGGAAAAGGATACAGCCCAGAGGCACATTCATGGACCTTGGCTTCCTCACCTTGTATGGAAATCCCTTTAACAGTTCCCAGAGAAACCAGGCCTTGACAATGTGGAGACCTCAGAAGAGGGGGTAGGGTCACAGTCACTTACCTGCCTTGCTCCAGCATCAGCTCCTAATTCACAAGCATGGATACTTCCAGGTATTCCCTGGGTTATTTTGGCCATGTCATCAGGAAGTTTAAGCTGAAGCAGGAGACACTGCGTATGTCTCTAAACAGTGTTTCAATACTCAGTGCTATCCAACCTTAAGTATGCTACCAGGAAGTCCACTACTTTTGACCCTGCTATGCTCTGCTATGGATGCCCCTGCTACACACTGTTATGGTCAGTCCTGAGGCAGTCTGCTACACTCAGTCCTGCAATAATCTGATACTGTCAGCCCTGTACAGTCAGCTACAGTCAGTCCTGCTACATTCTGCTACAATTAGTACTGCTAAAATCTGCTACCTGAACACTCATGATACACTTGGCTATCAGCACTGTCCTGCTATGATTCTGTTACCAGCCCAATCTTTTTACCAGCCCAGCTTGCTACCAGTCCAGCTTCCAGTACTATTCAACAACAAATTCTGCAGTCAGTACAGTCTACTTTCATTGCTGCCTGCTATCAGTAAGCCTAACTACCATTGAAACCTAGTACCTGCTATATGCAGCCACCTCTTTGGCTTACTAGACACCAACCCACCTCAACATCCACATGTATCTTTTTAATGACCTGGGGTAGTTTGCAACTACTTCAAACTCCTGTGAGGGGGTCACTAAAAGAATACCAACTATTTCTCCAGCTGCAGGAAAGCAAGAGTATCAAGATAAGGGTTTACTTCCACACTCAGAGATAGCTTGAAGTAGGAGTCAATACCTACATTCATGACACTTTATACCTGAAATAGTTCTTAACCGCATGCCGCCCAGCCACTGTACATATACGGCGGCAGGGCGGCACTCACAGGCAAAACCACGTTTTAAGACGTGTGTTTTGTAAACAAATAGAGGGCGCGCGCAAGGCGCGCCGCCGCCCTATTTGTCCCACTGATCAGCGCCGCAGATGTCAGTCGCCAGGTCACAGCCGCTCCTTAGCGGCTATGTCCCAACGATCGGCGGCAAACAGTGACAGAGTGCACAGCTGCAGTAACTGTTCTGTCTGTCACTTCCCTGACAGCTCGAGGATGAGCTGATCGAGAAAGAACAGTTTCTCTTTCTCGATCAGCCTTGTCCCTCCCAGTACACACCCCCGCCCCCTAGTAAAACACTCCCCTCACTCCTATAACCCTTCCCTGAAAAATAAAGTTAACCCCTTCCTCCCCATTGCCATTAGTACAGTGTCAGTTGTTTTTTTTTTGCACTGATCACTGTATTAGTGTTTTTGGGAATGTCGGTGACCCCAAGTCAGTACCCCCCAATGTCAAAATGTCTGCCGCAGTCCCACAGTCCCGCCATAAGTCGCTGCCATAAGTCCCTGATCGCCGCCATAATTCGCTGATCGCCGCCATTACTAGTATAAAAAAAACCCTAAAAATCCCAGTATCTTTCCCGCCATTTGTAAACGCTATAACTTTCACGTAAACCAATTAATTTACACATATTGGGTTTTTTTTTAGCAAAGACATGTCGCAGAATGCATTTTGGCAGAAATTTATGACTAAATTTGATTTTTGCATTTTTTTTTACTGGACATGTTTTATAGCAAAAAGTCCAAAATATTGTTTTTTTTTCCTCAAAATTGTCAGCCTTTTTTTTTATAGCGCAAAAAATAAAAACCATCCAGGCGATCAAATACGGATGTACGGAAAAAAAGGATGTAAATTTCATTTATGTACCATATTGCATGACCACGCAATTGTCCATTAAACTAGCGCAGCGCTGTATAGCAAAAAAATGGCGTAAATTGCAGTATTTATACCATAGTTTATAGACGCTATAACTTCCACAAAAAGCAATCAATATACACTTATTGGGATTTTTTTACCAAAAACATGTAGCAGAATACATTTTGGCCTAAATTTATAACCAACTTTGAGTTTACTATATATTTTTTATAGCTGAAAATAAAAAATATTGTTTTTCTTCAAAATTTTTGGCCTTTTTTTGTTTATAGCGTGAAAAATAAAAAGCGCACAGGTGATCAAATTACAAAGAAAGCTCTATTTGTGTGAAAAAAAGGACGTAAATTTCGCTTGGGTGCAGCATTGCATGACTGCGCAATTATCAGTTGAATTAGTGCAGCGCCGAGTAGCAAAAAGAGGCCTGGTCATTAAGGGGGGTAAATCCGGAGCTCAAGTGGTTAAAGGTGTTCGTCCATGGGTGGCAAAGAGTGCATAATTCCTCAGAACTAAAATTTGAAAGTCTCTTATGGTGATCCAAATGAATTCTAGATGATTCTGTCCTCCAGAAAGCTCTGCTTTCAACCTGTGAAGTGGAAAATGATCTAGCTTTAAAAATAGGATAGAAAATGAATTTGTTTGTCTATGAAATGGCAGCAATATTCCAGGGGAGTTGCTACAACTGTTAATGATGTCAGCTTGGATCTACATTAATAGATTACGTCTCTGCCTGCACAAATGCTTGGGCAGCTTGTGCATCTGCTTCGGCAGTTTGTGCTTCATAGATGGCTTCCCTCTTAATGCAATGAACTTCTGTCTTTGCCACCTCTGCTGCAGCATAGGCTGTTATGAGCTATTTGTGATGACAGATGTGAGCAGGATCTTAGCAATGATCACTGTGAGTGGCATCTCATAATAAGAGGATCTCTTAAACTGGCCAAAAATGGATCTTTTTTTTTTCAGCTAGTGGGTTCAACTTTTACTGAGTGTGGGCAGCCACGAATCGAAATTTGTTTGGTCCCCACTAATCCAGCCAAATCTTGATCCGTCTATGGTCAGCTTTAGAAAGCTTGTAGGAAGTAAAGTAGTAGGATGTAGTTCCATGCAGTTGTGATATCTTGTCCTCTACCCATAAAATGTGATGGGTCTTTCTTTAAGAGCAGTTATGTTATAGGATTCTTGCACAGAACAACGTTCATAAGCTCTTTTTAGCCTTACAAGTGCACTGCTTAGCTGTTCTGCATTATTATATATATCACTGGTAACAGCTATGCATTGCACAGCTTTATTTCACAGATCAAATAAATTATTAAACATTTCTGCTTTGCTTGTTTCATAACTCTCTTTAAACTTTGAGAAAGACTTAACTGTGCATTTGGGGTAGCAAATATCTCTACCTGAAAATCAGCTCCCTCTTGGAGGGCTATGTCTAGTGTGTGCAAGCAGAACTGGGACAAGGTCATTTAGTACCCAGGACAAAGATGGGTTGTAAGGGAGGAAGAATGGCTGAAAAGGCTATAAGGGTGTGTTCAGACGTGCAGCTATCCCTGCTACCCCTCTAAGAAGTAAACTGTGCAGATAACTTTTTGGAGGGCGTTTGACTGGCAGTAAGATGGTGATATGTTGCCTCCTCACCTTCTGTCTTAACCCTGAAAATGCTGAGGTACTGCAGGGTGGTATAGCCTGATAAATGCATTTAACTTTTGCAGAAAAGAAAGTGAATGCATTTTTTACGCATTTTCTGAAAGGGCACCAAAATTCCTGCATGCTGCTCTTTCAGAATACGCTACAAAAAAATTCAACCTAGTAGAAGTCAGTGGGACCGTGGCTAAAAAACGAGCATACACGAGGGCTGTGCCCATAACAAAATGCACCAGTGTGAACCCGGTCTTACTGTTGACTTGCTCACTACCTTTGCTGGATGTCTATTCCTAGCATCAACTACTCTGGCAAATGAACATTCCCTTTGCACGGGGCATTATACAAGAAAATGTCATTATACAAATTACTAGTGCCAAAGGATTAATTAGTGAAAGGAAAATAAAGAGGGGCTCTAATAACACAACATATCTGTGCACTGTATGTCCAAACATTTGTGGACCCTTGACAGTTATATCTATATTAGCTTATTTGATGGAGTTATTATTATTATTATAATACAGGATTTATATAGCGCCAACAGTTTGCTCAGTGCTTTACATTATAGTGGGAGACAATACAGTAACAATACAGTTCAATACAAGAGGGATTTGAGGGCCCTGCTCCTTGGAGCTTACAATCTAGGAGGGAGGGGTGAATGGTACAATAGGTAATAACTATGGGGGATGGAGTGGTTGGAAGAGTAAAGGATTCCAGTATTAGCAGAGGGTGGGATAGGCTTCCCTGAAGAGATAGGTTTTCAGTGATCGCCTAAAAGTAAGTAGAGTATGCGATAGTCTGATAGATTGGGGTAGAGAGTTCCAGAGGATGGGTGACGCCCTGGAGAAGTCTTGGAGATGAGCATGGGAGGAGGGGATAAGGGAGCTAGAGAGTAGGAGGTCTTGCGAGGAGCAGAGTGTACAGTTTGGGTGATATTTAGAGATAAGATCGGTTATGTAAATTGGGGCAGTGTTGTGGATGGCTTTATATGTCATTCTTAGTGTTTTTGTCCCCTTCGGGGCTATAACAGCCTTCACTCTTCTGGGAAGGCTTTTCACAAGATTTTGGAGTGCGTCTGGAGGTATTTTTACCCTTTCAGCCAAAAGAGCATTTGTGAGGTTTGGAACTGATGTTGAAGAAGAAGCAATAAGCATTTGTGGGATGGTGGTCCTCAGAGATGAATAGTAGGAAAAGAGCTCTAAGATATCCACTGGAAAAACTAAAACTAAGAGGAGAGGCAGGGAGCCCTGATGGTGCTGTAAATAAACAGCTTTGTTTGTTGTACATACAATATATAAGATCTTTTTTATATACTCTAATATGTGATTTCTAGATAAAATCCAGTTTTAAAGATATGCCTATTCTTATGATATAATCCAGTGAGATCATTTAATTTGCAGACTCACCATTAAACTGAGGAAGTGGCTTGTGAAACATCTTTTGGTGTAAAAAATACATTTGATGTTTATTATTATTATTGTTATTATTATGATTATAATTATTATTATTATTATTATACATGAGGACTCCCAGCCCTGAGTTCCTTTAATGTACTAGAATGTACTGTCAGTGCTGACCACCCTTCATTGGTTTAGTCTACATTTTGTCAAAATTAGCTGCTAATTGCACCATGCACACTGCATAGGTAAAATCTGCTTGAACTTAAGTATTCTCCTTAAAGATAAACTTTCTATTTTGCTTTGGATGGCCTGTGGCACATGGAGATAATAGCAGCCTGGTTTGATATTGACAGGTATGAATGCGATAAAAATATAATACCATGATCCTCTTAGTATAATGGTCCTATTAGAAAACAATACTTAACTGACAGTCCATAGGCCAAAAAAAAATCCTTACAATACACTGGTGTAGTGCTACCTCCGCAGGGGCCGCATGATAATGCTTGTCCCCAGTGGTTGCCCTGACCTTGCAAGCCTTTCGACACCTCTGACACCCTGGGTTCAGATATATTTCAACAGTATGAAATAGTAACGCAAGAGACACAATTCTTTAGTAACACCTCTATATTGGGCTTGCTCAAAAGAGTACACCACAGAATTAAAGGTTTCGGAGGTACGTCCTCAGTTAACGCATAAAAGCAAAACACTGATAAAATGGAAATAACCAAATAGCAACAATTAACAAATTATACGGACACAAATGGTATGGTGTATCTATGTAACTGCAACACCAGCAGCAGGAAGGGAAAGAAAAGGCTTGTTGACTTATCAGCTCCCTCTGGGCCACTGGCATTACAATAGGGAATGGAAACAAATTATGTAAATAAATATATATATATATGTGTGTATATATGTAAATATATATATATGTATATATGTGTGTGTATGTATACTCTGGCATAAATGTGTATAGACACCCTTATTTGAATAACAATGGCTTAGATGCAAAGAGGTCCCTATAACTAGAAATAGCAACTTTAGTCCTGAGATGTTTAATGTTCCTGAGGTGAGAGTAGTCGTTGTCTTCTGCTAGCAATGGTGGGGCCCATATACAGTAGTGAGTAATGGTAACAGGCTGTGATAAATACTCAAAGCAAAGATCTCTTGGTACTGAGGTGAAAAAGTGTCTGCATACAGTGTCTCTTGAGCAGGGGTATCAAACTGGCGGCCCTCCAGCTGTTGCGAAACTACAAGTCCCATCATGCCTCTGCCTTTGGGAGTCATGCTAGTAACTGTCAATCTTGCAGCGCCTCATGGGACTTGTAGTTTGGAAACAGCTGGAGAGCCGCCAGTTCAACACCCATGCTCTAGAGTGTTGTCAGAAAGACGTTGGGTATCTGCTCACTCACCAGTCCCAAGAATAGTATGGCCTCCTAGGAACAGAGTTCTTGCACATGCTCTTGGCTGTTTGAAGAGAAGTGCAGAGTTACCACCTGGCAGCCTGTCAGTGTAGCAAGCAGAGATGACCTGCTGAAGACTGGATAGTGACAGTTACATGCAGAGAACCTGATGCGATCCTGGTGTGGCGATCGTTGTCGCGGCTGTGTTGAACTGGTATACAGAGTCTCACAGCAGTGGGTCAGCAATCTTTTTGTGGGGGAGAACAGCAGTCTCCCTGTGTTCAGCTCTGAATCTTGCACCAAGAGACCCCACCAGTTCCTTGTTGTAGAATATACTTTATGCCCTATTAAACTCAGTTATATTTTACTACACTATGGACATTCTTTTGTTCTTACCCCCTGGGGGAGTCTTCCATTCTCAGATCCTGTTACATCAGGACAGATCCCTACACTCATTAAAGGGACCACCACCCAGGAAACAATACCAGCCTCATCCCTTAAAGGGAACTTTGACGGACGAGGATCATCTTTACTAACCCATATGGATACTGTCTGATGACCTGCCACTCTTTAGAGGGAAGACCACCCAGTTCCTTAGAAGGAAGACAACCTAGCTCCTGACCCCATACAGATGACATCTGATATATTGATATAAAAGCGCATTTTGTATGCGCATCTGGTGAGTGCGCGTTATCTACTAAATCACCGCATGGACACCGGCTGTATATAACACAGGAGCACAAGAGTCACTTTATAAACTGTTATATTTGTTTCCTTGATTTATACACTTATTTATGTATAATTGGTCAATTTATATTAATTCAGCAGGTTTTACTTTTATATTTATATATTTATTTACCCATAAGCACTGCACCCTTATTTGCATTGATTTTACTTAGTTATTAATTTTATTAGCGCTGCACCTTTATATATAATATTTATGATCCAGGGTGAAATTGGTTACCCGTGTTGTGCATAGCAGCTCTTTTGGTTTCATCCCTAAGGCGCTCACATCCCTACTTGTAGAATATACTGTACATCTGCTCTTCCAGCACTCATAAATACAGTATGTATTGGCTATAGGACTACAGGTCCCAGGATCCTCTGCTGTCAAAAGGACTGGATTCATTCTGTGAACAGGAAGTGATGTCCCAGTACTGGGAACTAGGGGGAAAAGGATTAACTATAGTCTCATCATGAAATGTCCCTGAATGGCATAACAATATAGCCACCACCTGGCTACACTGGTAACAAATGGACAATTTGGAGCTACAATATGTGGACAACAAATGAGCAATTATGACAAAATGTGGACAATCATAACAGTATATGGACAGCAAAATGGGCAATTATAACAATTGAGGTAGGCTATCAGTGGGTCTGAATATGGAGATGAAGAAGATAGGTTCAGAAAATGGGTCTTGCAGTTTAGGGGTAGGACTTCAGATATGATGGCGCTAGAGAACATTATTTTTATGAACTGGTTCCCATAACTGAACTCCATGTTCACTAGGGGTCTTACTAATGCTATCTTCATTATTTTGCCAGAAAGGCTGTATCTGTCCTTAGCCAGCACATCATGGTGGAAAATGTATGTATGGTCTCTGTAATAAAATCACTGATGCGTCCCTGGTCTCTGATATATACACAGTAATGCAGCCCTGGTATCTGTCACACTCATTTACACAGCTTTGAGCACTTCCAGGTTCAGAATGGTCAAATCCCAGCTGGTGGGGCCCAGGTAAAGAGCAGATAGGGGATTTTATGTCTGCAATCTGCTTGAGTTGAGTGCAGGGTTGTCAGCCCCCTTGTGATAACAATTAAGTTAAGTGAAAAAAAAGTATTACAAAACAATAAAATCATTTTTTAAAATATTTTTAAAGGACCCCTGATCTGACACATAGATATGCCCTCCTAGGATGCACGTACATATATCACTTGCACAACACATATTAGATAACTATGAACATGCCAGAATGAGAGGAATAAATCTAGGGCCATTATTTATGGTTAGCTCTAAACTAATGAACTTTAAATGTTTTAAAGTATTGACAGCTTTGGGTGTGGTAGTTTCTGTCATTTGCAGACGCATTCGGTTTTAAGGCTTGACATATTTGGTATCCATAAACTTGACAACATCTCATCTTTTAAGTTTAAAAGAAAATTTGGAGATTACTGCGTGTGTTCGTTAAAATTATTTGAGTGTAATTATTACTGAAAATATAGGTTTGATAAACAGTTGCTCAAAGATCATACAACATAATTAAATTGCAAATGTCATAATAGGTCCTTTGCATTTGTAAAGTTCTTGTTTTTTTTTTTCTTTAGTACATTTTCGTGTTTAAAAAAAAAAAGTGCATTTATGTGAACAAAAAAGAATTGGTCTGGCAGTGAAAGGATTACAGTTATATGTGTATGTCATATTTACACTGCATTTGTTAGAAAAATGTGTTTCTATACTCACATATCACTTCATTGTATATCATTGCTTAGCTTGCACTTTATTTACATCTGTTATGACAGCAATGACTGTTGCTTATGTTAAATTGCTGCTTGTGCTTCTTTCTATGTTCATCTTTGTTTTGCAATGTGTCTGCTTGATGTTACAGAAGAGTATGGAGAACACATGGAAGGTAACACATCCAAATTAACTTAGATCTTTATATTCCATTGTATCTAATTGTTGCAGAATGCTAGCACTGGAGATATAAAAATCAGCATGTGATTCAAATTTCAAGAACAGTGCAAACCTGAAATGTCAGTTTTGGGGGTGGAGTTGGTCTTAAAGTTTGTTATTTTAGGGTTTGTGATATGAGTCTTCTACAGATGAGCGGACACTCATCAGTCAAGGAAAACAATGAGAGATCTGCCCATTCTTGTTGTGATCATTACACTGTCATGCTCAGTACAACCTTTTTATGTTGTCTGTTTACCATTTAAAGGGCTGAGAGAAATATGCCATTACTGGCCTCCATTTTAAAATGCTAGCTGCCTGGCTCTGGCTTTAAAACTTTCTGAGTCCATGATCAGGATCAGGTATGTAGCAAATATAGTCGTAGTTAAGTCAGTCCTGGCAAGCACACTTGTTCTAAGTCAGTGACATATAAAGTAATTAAAAAAGTTTAATTTCAATTTTTTATGAATATGTTCTGTACCCCAGGTGACAAAGTACATGTAGGATCTTTTCCCATCTTCCTATGTGCTGTCCAATGCTAGCTTTGAGGATGGACATGCCAGCCCTCCTTGCTCCACTGCCATCTGACAACATGGCTGACAAGGAGACAGCTGCTTTGACAAGTAGCACTTTTCTGTCTTAAAGCACATGCCCATTTGCCTGGAACATTTTAGCTAACAAGTCCATTGCATTTCTTGTGAGATGTTTGTCTCAGGCAAGTACTTGGAGACAGATAAAAGTGCGATTTGACAAAGCAGCTGTCTCCTTGCTAGCTGCGTTGTTAGAGTAACGTGGAGAGAAGACGGGTGCCCTGTCCAACCTCATAGCTAGCCTTTGGGAGTACAAGATTTTACATGTACTTTGTCCCCTGGTGAACAGAACACATTAAAGTGGTAATAAAGTCTGCTTTGTGATTTTTACCTACAGGTAAGCTCATATTATAGCTTACCTATAGGTAAAATCAATATCCCCTAAACGTGCACTGTTTAGGAGATATTTGCTGTTTTGGCAGCCGGCGCATGTGCTCAGAAGGAACGGCATACCTGTACCATTTCTTCAGAGTACTGTGCCATAGCCCATGACTCCCGCGCACATGCGCAGGGGTGTCGTCATCAGTCAGATGGCCGGAGCTTGCAAACCCGGAAGGAGGACCAGGGGAAGATGGAAGCCCTGTCAGTGGTGACAGTGTGCCCCTGGAGGGCTTCGTTTTAAGATAAGTACTTCATAATGTGCTAGTAAGCAATGCAAACTAGCACATTATACTGTAACATTATCTAATAAGGGCATGCGCTAAATAAAAATATATATCACCATATAATTAAGTGTCCATAATAAATCTGTGCAAGTCCAAAACAAACTCAGAATATCCTTTGTGAATTCATATCACTGTGAACTTACAGAGGATATTCTGAGTTTGTTTTGGACTTGCACAGATTTATTATGGACACTTAATTATATGGTGATATATATTTTTATTTAGCGCATGCCCTTATTAGATATTATTCACTTTGCCAAATTAATTTCTTATATATTTTTAATTTTTTTGGTTGGGTGTTGCTGCTAACACACAGTTTATTATTGTTATACAGTGTGGTGCTTTTTCTATTGATTTATTTAGTATACTGTAACATTGCCTTGCAGCGAATTTATTTTATATATTTTTTTTTTGATCTGAGTTTACTACCGCTTTAATAATAATTGAAGTGAGACTTTTTCTTTAAGTTAAAGAGCCAGCATGACTGCCAGTCGTCTTGCATTTTCAGTTTCCTTAAATTGTGTAGATACAGTAAATCTATCAGTTCTTTATTCTAGGGAAGGGGTGGCTCACAGGTCTTTGTTCTCAGTAATTCACTATCACTGCATCCATAGACACACACGGCACCAGTAAGTCACACCCCTACTCCCTATTTATAGACGTTTGATTGACAGAAACAGAGACCTATGGCTCCTGTTGCTCTGTGTCTCCTGTGAGACCAGGAGTGGTGTGGCAGCTGGGGCAAAACTGGAGCAGTGAGAGGAGTCAGGTAAGTGTTTAGTGATGGCGGTGGCTAGGACAGGTAGTGGGGAATGTTTACCTTAATGCAAAGAATGTGTTAAGGTAAAAAAGCATTCTGACTTTAGGACCACTTAAAAACAGAGCTCCGCAGGAGTTTCAAATAAAAAACCAGTAATACTCACCTGTCTCCCGCAGTACTTCTTTGGATGTTTGCCATCCAAAAAGGCACTTGTGGTGTGGTTTCCCAGAGAAACATTTGGTGCACAGGACTATTTGTAAGGTATTTTCATGTGAGTGTATGTATAAATATACTATATTGCCAAACGTATTGGGCCGCCTGCCTTTGCACACACCTGAACTTTAATGGCATCCCAGTCTTAGTCTGTAGGGCTCAATATTGAGTTGGCCCACCCTTTGCAGCTATAACGGCTTCAACTCTTTTGGGAAGGCTGTCCACAAGGTTTAGGAATGTGTCTATTGGATTGTTTGACCATTCTTCCAGAAGTGCATTTGTGAGGTCAGGCAGTAATGTCAGACGAGAAGGCCTGTCTCGCAGTCTCTGCTCTAATTCATCCCAAAGGTGTTCTATGGGGTTGAGGTCAGGATTCCGTGCAGGTAAGGTTCCTCCACCCCAAACTCACTCATCCATGTCTTTATGGACCTTGCTTTGTGCACTGGTGCGCAATCATGTTGGAACAGGAAGGGGCCATCCCCAAACTGTTCCCACAAAGCTGGGAGCATGAAATTGCCCAAAATGTCTTGGTATGCTGATGCTTTAAGAGTTCCCTTACTGGAACTAAGGGGCCAAGCCCAACCCCTGAGAAAACAACCCCAGACCACAATCCCCCCTTCACCAAAATTTACACTAGGCACAGTGCAGTCAGGCAAGTACCATTCTCCTGGCAACTGCCAAACCCAGACACATCCATCGGATTGCCAGACAGAGAAGTGCGATTCATCACTCCAGAGAACACATCTACACTGCTCTAGACTCCAGTGGCAGTGTGCTTTACACCACTGCATGCAACGCTTTGCATTGCACTTGGTGATATAAAGCTTGGATGCAGCTGCTTGGCCATGGAAACCCATTCCATGAAGCTCTCTACGCACTGTTGTGCTAATCTGAGGCAACACAAACTTTGGAGGCCTTTAGCTATTGACTCTGCAGACAGTTGGCGACTTCTGCGCTATGCATTACTTATTTCTAACCTCTGCACTATGTGCTCTGCATCATTTGTCTACTCTTGACACCCAAGACATTTTATAATTGAATGTCTGCCCTTTATTCCAAAATTGGGAGGCAATGCTTTGTTATTGTGGCTTCAAATGGGGGTATGGTCAGTAGGGTAACCTTACAATTATATACAATATTTCACCCAAGCTTTGAGGTCTATAACTCTTTGTTAGTACAGGCAGTGTTAGAAATTAAAAGGTGTATATTTTATATGAAAATAAAGATCACCAAACTACACATAGGGCTACTTATGGTAAACATAACTCCCCAGCCCCCTCTATAACATTACATAAAAGGAAGAGTGGAAGAGTTCAGTTTTGGCATTTCCAGAAAAAAAAGCAAGTAAAATGATAAGCGGCAACTTTTAAATGTGTTGTAAGTTGTGTTAAATGAATCAGAACATTAACAAATAAAAAATAGGTGTTATCCCAATTTGGTCAAAAAAAGTGGAAATACACTTTATTAGTTACTGTACCTTGCAGGCTGCTTGCAACTTACCAGTCCTTACATATGGTGTTTGAATTAGTTTTCATTATTCAGTTTAAGAATATTTTCAGAAGGTTCAGAAAATAACAGTTTTTCATTCTGCAAATGCAGTGTCTTTGTAACTCTCTTTCAACTGAACCAAAATCACAAACAATTTTATCTTTTTTCCAACTCTTCTATAAACTACAAATTCCACCCTCCTTGAAGATAAAAAGAGGAAGTAATTTGTGTAGTCTACATCAGGAGAGCATCCTAGTGTGACAAACATAGCTACTTTCTTCGATGCAGTGGATTGAGTGAGTGTCTGTGAGTTACTGTCAGAAACACATAGTAAAAACAAAGGAAGAAAGAATAAAAAAAAAAATAACGCAGTCACCACAACTATGGACTGGCAGGCTGCAATATATTTTTTGGGTTTAGACATGCGTTGCAAAATTACCGATTTACAAAACAGACCCAGAGCTATAAACACACACTGCTATCCATGCCCGTACAGACTATTATGCTGCTTCAGTCGCTTGATTCGATTTTGATCGATGACAGGACAGGCAAATTTCGACACTATTTTGCACTGGAAAAATAAGTTGTCATTAAAGGAGATGTATGGCCAAAGTTTTTTTGGCTATATTTCTCCGATGGATCATAGAAGTGCAGTTTATTCTGCACTCCTGTGACCTGTTTACAGCTGACAGAGCGGCAAAGCCCGCTACCAGCTGTTGTCACATAGCCAGCCCAGGCTCTGGAAGGATCTCGACAGTACAGTTGGGATCCACCCAGAAACCAGACTGGCAGCTGGTTCAACCTCTTAGTTGCACCGCTCTGAGACTGAGCTATCTGCTCCCTCCCCAGCCTAGCTCTCCAGTGAGCGATGTAGGGGCAGAGCACAGAGACGGTAACTGACATCACACAGCTCTCTGCTCAGAGCGGAGGGGAGAACTGAGCAATCAGCAGTGTTTGATCGCTCAGTTCTCAGTGAAGAGGCAGTAACCACCTAGGTGAATTTTTTTTTTTTTAACCCCATACTTCTCTTTTAACTTGTAAAATCTGGCACCAGAGCATGTTAAATTATTCCATTTATGGCCCCTGTCCTACTATTCAGAGCCTCTCCATCCCCCATCACTCCATCCTTTTCCTAATGTGGGAAAACACCAGATCGAGTATTTTACCTAGATGGTTCCTCCTTAGTTAATACCCTTACATCCCAATATTTCCCACTTGTATTTGCTTTGAAATACTGTTCTTGTTCTGTTATCAAGTTAAAAACCAAGGAAGGTGTCATAGCAAATTTACAACTGTATCTATGTTTCCATTTGATCTAATGCCATTGGACATATTTGGATTGTATGATTTACACCAACCACTTTCTGTGATAATAAAAGCGGAATGTACATACATCCAACAAGACTTGATATGATACATTTCTGACTGAACATGGCTTTTTGCAAATGTATGTATCATTTTCAATGCCTATCCCAACTGCTTTATCTCTAACCTTGTTTTTTCTTATAAATAAAGAATTTTAAAAAAGCTAAATCTTTCCATTTACCAATAGTTGACTTGCATTGTACTGTGGCTTAGTGGTTAGCACTGCCTTGGAGCACTGGGTTTCTTGGCTGGCTTCCAACTCAGGACACTACCTACATGACCTTTGCATGTTCTCCCTGTGCTTCCATGAGTTCTCTCCCAAACTCCACAGATTGCTGGAAGGTTTATTGGCTCCTGTCCAAATTGGGCCAAACATTAATGTGCATATATGCTGCGCATGTGAAATAGAGACCTTAAATTGTAAGCTCCTTGAGGGCAGGAACTGATGTCAACGAACAGTAAATAAAGTGCTGTGTAAATTGTTGGCACTATATAAATATTAATAAAAAATAAATATTTGTTTTGAATAGTACAATAAAATGTCACATATCATTCATTCAGTCCTGAAATAAATGTATCTCTCTTTTTCTTATACAGAGGAGGAGCGCCCCAGGCCAAGGTAAGAATATTTTATTTTGTCAATATGTTAATGTGAAAGGTACATTTCACACGGTACAGGGTGTCCTGTTATTCTAAAAAGTAATATTAACACTTCAGCCATTACAGCTTTAAAACATCCAGTGCAGGGCAGGGCCAAGCCACATTCAGTTTGTCAATAGATACACATAGCCGGCTCTGGAGCTAGCACACACAAGTGCTGACCTAGCAATAGTAGCTTGCTATGGGGGCACTCAGAGGTGGGGAGGAGCCAGGAGTGTTATCGGGGGACCTGAGAAGAGGAGGATTGGGGCTGCTCTGTGTAAAACCATTGCACAGAGCAGGTAAGTATAACATTTAAAACAAAAAAACAAAAAAGTTTCATCCTTTACTATCACTTTAACTACTTGCCCTCCAGAGGATTTACCCCGCTTCCTGACCAGGCCATTTTTTGTAATACGGCACTGCATTACTGTAACTGACAATTGTGCAGTCATGCAATGTTGTAAATGATCGCCTGTGTGTTTTTTAATTTTTGTGCTATAAACAAAAAAGACCAACAATTTTGAAAAAAAAACAATATTTTTGACTTTTTACTAGTAAACATGTCCAGTTAAAAAATTTTAAAATTCAAATTCCGTCATAAATTTAGGTCAAAATGTATTCTGCTACATGTCTTTGCTAAAAAAAAAACCCAATATGTGTAAATTAATTGGGTTACGTGAACGTTATAGCGTTTACAAAAGGCGGTATAGATACTGGAATTTTTATTATTTTTTTTTTACTAGTAATGTTGCCGATCAGTGACTTATTGCGGGACTGAGGGACTGTGGCGGGCATTCTGACACTGGGAGGGAACTGACTAACTGCCACTGACATCCCCAGTGACACTAATACAGTGACCAGTGCTAATAAAAAGCACTTACACTGTACTAATGGCACTGGGCAGGAAGGGGTTAACATCTGGGGCAATCAAAGGGTTAACTGTGTGCTCTGTGTGTTTTTCTAAGTGTGCTCTGTGTGTTTAGAGCGGTCATATCAGTGCGGTCCCAATTTCTAAAGTAGTACATGCACTACTTTTGTTGTGATTTGCATAGACATCTGTGTCAGATGTCTTGCAAATCACAAGTGGAATTAGCAGGTCATCCGATTTTGAAATCGTGTGACTTCGCTGTAAGTCGCACGATTTCAAAATCGGCTTTGATGTAAAAAGTGAAAGTAAAAGAAAATCTTAAATTTTGGGTTAGCACAGAACACTAATTGAGGGGAAATCTTCCAATGGGGATACTAGTTCTGGTGACCCTGGTGACACCCTGGGATTCCCTCACTTTGGAGGGATTTACTCTCACTTCCTGTTTTGGCTATGGGAACCAAAATAAAAGAGAGGTTTTGCCTTTAGTTACACTTTTTAAAAAAATCATAAAATGGCACCCTTCCAAAGAGATAGTGGGGAATATACAGTATAGAACAGTGAGTGAGAAGAAGCAGATGTCAATTCCAAAACATTGTCAGGTTTCAGACTGATAAAAGGCTGTCATGCTGGCAAATGGCATACAGAATAGGATATGACACTGAAGGAGTGAGACAACAGATAGGGAAGCTCTCAGTGGTCTGTCTGGTAAATTCTACAAAGTGCAGTGATGATATATTGAAAAAATAGGAATGCGCTAAATAATTAAATGTAACAGCAAAATACAATAAAAGTGTCCATAATTAAATATGTGAAAGTCCAAACACTAAAAATATAACAAAAATATAACAAAAAGTCCTCTTGTGAAAATCATAACACTGTGATCAATCCACCACCAAATAAATTGGATAAACTCACCAGAGCTAAATGCTGGTATGGTACCGCCCCCTGAGGACGTTGTGGTGATGAAACGCGTAGGGTGTGGCCTACTTGATGTTGACGTCAGGATGTTCCCTGTGACTGTCGACGGTGATCCGCGGTGAGCGGGGCTCATCCATTACCAGTGCTGTTTTATGCTGTTCATGCTGGTGTCGGTCTAGACACCTTATTTGTGAGTGCTATGAAGTTTTATTAAATGTTATTTTGTTTTAAAACGTGCTGCACCATCATTTCTTTTCCTTTGTCCCTGAGTGTGGTCCCTATATTTATGGAGATACGTTGGTATATGAAAAGGCTCATCCTGGGAGGATTGGCTGCAGAGTATTGCTCCTTACATTGAGATATTGTCCACCATTGCGGAGTATTGCTGCTTGTTACCTGGAGATGTGATTACCACTGCAGAGTATTGCATCTATAATCTGGATATCGCTTTATTCATCGCTCCCAGAGCAAAAGTGCTTGTGCTGGTCTATAACCTGATCAGCATTTAGCTCTGGTGAGTTTATCCAATTGATTTGGTGGTGGATTGATCACGGTGTTATGATTTTCACAAGAGGACTTTTTGTTATATTTTTTGTTATATTTTTGGTGTTTGGACTTTCACATATTTAATTATGGACACTTTTATTTTATTTTGCTGTTACATTTAATTATTTAGCGCTTTCCTATTTTTTCAATATTTTTATGCCTAAATATTGTTTGGGTTTGGGAGTTGCGGCTATAGGTGTTTATTTATATATGGTCGAAAGTGTGGCGCTTTTCTAAAATTATCTCATTGATGATATATGGCTGGATTTTCGATGACTGGAGAGCCTTTTTAAAGTGAATCTTTAATCCATTTAGAATGTTTAAAAGTAAAATTCTTGCCAGGAACGCAAACATACCAAAACAATAGCAAAAACCTTTATTTGCCAGAAACATAATTTCTGTGTATTGCACTTTAGTTTCATGTTGTTTCTGGGGCCTGAATTTCCCTTCCTTCATGGCTAAGCCCCAGCAGCTGCCATTCCTCTGTCCAAGAGGATTCCCCTTACTGGCCTCAAAAAAATCAGTGACAAAGTAAAACTACTGTATCCAAGAGTTGGCTAAGCCCTCATGCACACTTGACGTTTTGATAACGCTGGTAATGTTAGCTGTGTAAAGTCATGTTAAAAAAGTGAGTTTTTTAGTGTTTTGCATTAGCGTTCAGCAGTGTATTGTCGCAGTTAGCGGCGTTTTCCCGTGTTTTTCTGTGTTTTACGGTTTTTAGCATTTTTTTTTTGGTCAAAAAAGTTCAAAAATGCCGGTTTGCATTGTTTTGTTTCATTTTTCAGTATTTTTCAGCATTAGAGCGTTTTTACAGCTAAAAAACTCTAGAAACCCACTAGTTTGGGGTATTTTTTCCTGCCAAAAACCATTGATTACAGTCTACGTGTGCATGGACACATAGGATAACATGCTTGGGAGTTTATTGACTGTAGAAAAACGTCAAAAACAGCAGCTGTAAAAACATCCAGTGTGCATGAGGACCAATAAAGGCACATCGTCTCACTTACTGGTTTCCTTCAATAGCAATTTGTGTACTGCATTTTCAGCAAGCCAAATAAAAATTCACTTTAAAGACCTCAACATTGTAATTTAAAAGGATTCCCCATTTTACAATTATTGTTTTTTTTAATTACAGACCAATGATGACACAGCTTGCCCCCCCAAAAATCCCAGAGGGAGAACGAGTTGACTTTGATGTAGGTATTATTTTAAAAAGGCTTTAATTTTTTTTTTATTTAAGGAGACCCTGTCACATGGGAAAATGTTCTAAGGCAAGCACACACATGTAAATAAAAGGCAGCATACTTATCTTTCTCAGTGGTAATTACCATTTTTCTTTATAAAGCAGCACCTCAACTGCAAGGTTTTAGATAATCTGAATTTAAGCATATTAGCCCATGTATCCCATGTGTCTTATTGGTTAAAATAATGCCATATTAAAGGCATTATAAGCTTGCACCTTGTGTTTTTTTATCTGTGTAAAATGTGCGTTGATCGTTTAATTTCATGGTGTTTTGTGTTGCTCTGTATGCACAGTCTATAGTAAAAGTAAATGTTCACATTTCAGTGTCAGAAGTTCTGTTTGTGTTTAAACATGAGGCATGTAGCATGGCACTACACGGGTTAATGCACGACCTCCATCTTTAGTCTAAGAACTGACACTTCCTGTACAGAAGCTACATGTTCCACCTTCCTTGGGTTTCTCAGTCTAGCACTGGTGCAGGTGCAGTAATTAGATCTGGTATAGCCAGGGGCGGACTGACAACTCATGGGGCCCCCGGGCAATAGGGGATCATGGGGCCCCTTTGTCCTCGCCCACACTCAAATCACACCCAAAAAAGCCTATGAAAGGTACCAGGGGCATCTCATGGGGCCCCCTACTGACCCCGGGGCCCTCGGGCAGTGGCTGAGTTCCCAAATGGTCAGTCCAGCCCTGGGTATAGCTACAAAAGGCAAAGGCATTCACAGAAAGATCACCATGCTAAGAGATGTGTTTCTTCACATTAGCATTCTCCAGGGATATTTTTCAGTCAGAACGTGCCAAAATAGAGTTCTGGCAACTCCGGTGCTAGCCCCTTGCCCACCACTACTGGCACTTCCACACACAGAAGCACAGGTTTCTCTGCCGGCAGTTCACAAGCTCATTTCCCAGCGGTGCACACCTCTTCCGGCGATGTGCACATAGGCCTCCCTGCCCTGCATGATTCCTATGAGAGCAGACGAGGGCACCCTGTACATAGCGCACTCCTAAGCCCTGCACCCTGAACATAGCGCACACCTGAGCCTTGCGTCCTATACATGGCACTGTCCTGAACCCTGCACTCTTTACGTGGCGCACACATGAGCCTTGCGTCCTGTGCGTGGCACACTCCTGAACCCTGCACTCTTTACATGGCGCACTCATGAGCTTTGCACCATGTACATAGCGCAATCCTAAACCTTGCACCCTGTACATAGCGCACTCCTAAGCCCTGCATCCTAAACATAGCGCACACCTGAGCCTTGCGTCCTATACATGGCACTCTCCTGAACCCTGGACCCTTTACGTGGCACACTCATGAGCCTTGCATCCTGTACATAGCGCAATTCTGAACCTTGCACCCTGTACATAGCGCAATCCTGAACCTTGCACCATGTACATAGCGCAATCCTGAACCTTGCACCCTGTACATAGCGAAATCCTGAACCTTGCACCCTGTACATAGCGCACTCCTAAGCCCTGCACCCTGTACATAGTGCACTCCTGAGTCCTGGACCCTGTATGTAGTGCACTCCTGAGTCCTGGACCCTATACGTAGTGCACTCCTGAGTCCTGGACCCTGTACGTAGTGCACTCCTGAGTCCTGGACCCTGTACGTAGTGCACTCCTGAGTCCTGGACCATTTACATAGTGCACTCCTGAGTCCTGGACCCTGTACGTAGCACACCCCTGAGTCCTGGACCCTGTACGTAATGCACTCCTGAGTCCTGGACGCTGTTTGTAGCACACTCCGGAGTCCTATGACCTGTACATAGTGCACTCCTGAACCTTGCACTCAGTTCAGCTGTATACTACATACAATGTGCATAAAGCCCTCATGGTATTTAACAAAGCCTTTAATAAGGTCTTTTGATGCGGCGTGCTGTCCCCCTGTGGGGGCTTACAGGGGGCCCGGTTGAGTTCCTGCACCTCTTCTCTGAGAAAAAAAAGCCCTGGAACTCCCACATTTCTGAGATAATACAAATGAAATGGCAAGGTATGAAACATATATTGCATGACCTGATACAAGAAGTTACATGTCCCCTTAATGAATAGGGAAAAGCTAGGTGAATGAGGAATCAATCAGCAATAACCCTAAGATCTGCAGCCAGAACATGTTAGCCCATCATTACTAGGTAAGGCAAACAACTGGCACAGTTGGAGGATATAACTACACTAATACAGTATCTAGTTGACACAACAAAAACATTTGATAGTTTACAATGCCTTTACTTTTTGTTTTGATCAGTAAGGGTGCAATATCCATAGAAGCAAAATGGAGTTCTGCTTTTAACAGTTCACTATTGCCTTGACTAGCAACAAAAAGATTTCTGTTTTACTTTTATAAGAATATTGTTCATTAAAACCCAATATAGGCCATTCAAATGATTTGCCAAAGCAGTGGGAAAAGTGCTGATAATGTGTAAAGTGCAGCTCTGCTAAACGTCTTCTGAAAATATAAGTTCCCTGGCTGCCATGTTGAAGCTCTGGCTTCAGTTTCTGCACTTTTTAGTCACTGACCTAAAACAAGTATACTTATCAGTCTGACATATTTGTTCCAGGTCATTGGCTGTTAAAAAATATTTTTTAGAAAGATTTAGGCACTTACAGTGGAAGAAGGCAAGTCCAAACCTAGCTAAGCTTAAATGTACTCCCACCCCCATTCTATGCCTATTCTATCTACCCTGTAAACTTAGAGATGGCTATAATTACCCATTCTGAAGTCGCTATGGTCTGGTCACACGACCAACTCCAAGTATCGGCTTCAGTGTAGGGGAGGGACAGCTGACAACAGATGCCCCATAGTAGGCGCAAGGGTGACATCATCGCCCAAGCTTTGCAGCCATTGTTGATGATCTCTTCTCTACACTGAAGCTGGCACTCCATGTGACCATGACCAGAGCGACTTCAGAACAGTATAAGCTTAAGCTTCTTTCCATTTACAAGGTAGAGAAATTAGTCTTAGGATGGAGATGGGGGTAGATTTAAGCTCAGTTAGGTTTTGACTTGCCTTCCATTTTAAGCTATCTCATTGCAGATTGTCATGTACCTTGCTAAGTGAGCCCAACAGGATCTGTGAATGGAGGACAGGCTGATGACTGGAAGGTTCACCCCCTCCATTCATAGATCACATTTCATTCATAGAAGCTGTAATACTGGTTACTATGAATGGAGGAGCTAGGCATAAAGGGCAGGCATAGACCGGTTGTTCTTGATCAAATGGCAGCTACCTCAGTTCTATTAACCCCCCCTGCACTGGATGATTACCATTTCAGGGATGTGGGATGTGAAAAAAGAAACTAGTCGCAAAGGGGACACTGTGCATGATTAGTAAGCCATGTCTCTTGTGGTTTTTTCATTCTTTATTTATACAATCCTGTGCTTTTAATTTTGACTACACTTAGACTTTATTAGTGCATGTGAATGTTTTTGGGAAATGCAAAAAGATATCACCTCTACTCCACAATGTTAAAAAATACATTTATAATGGATAACAATCTTAGCACATATCAAGATATGCAATTTGACTGTTTGTAGAAAGGGAGATCATAACTACAACTTTCCCAAAGTTTACACAGAAGTAGAATTTCTCACAATCATGTTATAATTCTTTATCAACAGGACATCCATAGGAAGCGCATGGAAAAAGATCTCTTAGAACTTCAGACATTGATTGACGTCCATTTTGAACAGCGCAAAAAGGAGGAGGAGGAATTAATTGGATTAAAAGACAGAATAGTATGTATAATTAATACTACTTTCCAACACATTCATTAAAGTACAACACGATGTAGCATAATGTGTGCCCTGGAATCTCCCTTCATGCACCACCACAGTGTGGTGTGACCATCCAAAACCTGTGTTCAGCTGTGTTTTAGAAGCTACAAATAACAAAAGACAGGGGAGCCTTTAACTGTATCAGTGAATCATACTTCCGACATCCAAATTAGATAATGCTCACCTTTTGATATGTAATCATGGCAATCCAATTTGTAAAATTTAGTTTCTGGAGTATGTTTTGAAATATACGGGAAAATTTGGTTTGTTCTCTTTCACATTGTTTTATAGCAACCCTTTGTAGGCATCACTTACAAATGAAGGCAGGGGCAAGAGTTGTGAGCCAAATAGAGCCCAAACATAGAAAGGTGGGCGGTCTCATTTTCTAATATAACCAAAGACCCACATGTTTATCAGATTGTCACCACTGCTGTTATACAATGGATTGATATTGATGTTTTGTTATTCTAAAATGATATGTGATATCAACTATACCTCGGCATTTGTTACCTGAAGATTTGTCTTCTGGGAATAATAAAAGATCTACACCTTAAAATGTATGTCACAGCAAAATAAAAAAAAACATACAGTATGTAGAGCATCTCTGCAAAACATGTCACATTTCCCCATGTTTTCTCCACTAAAGGCCCTTCAAGTACAGAAAATCACCTCTCAAAAATGCACTCAGCACCTAAAGCTGGCCATAGATGGACAGAATTTCTAGCAAAAATTCTTAGGAAAAGTCTTCTTATGAAAATTCTCAGTACATTTTCAGAACATTTAAATGGCATACAGAAGGTTTCTTTTGCTTTTAACATTTGATTTTGGAATGAATAGTCTTTACGAAATGAGAACCACATACACAGTTGAAAATTTGTTCATTCGAGAAAACATTTTCATCCCGCTCTTTCAAATTTTCTTGCCACTGCAGTCGAAAACGAGCATCGATTTGACCCACTAATTCTTTTCCTTCTTTTTCTAAGAATTTTCCTTTGAAATTCTACCCATCTATGGCTAACATACAGCCGGCCATACATGGATCAAAATTCAGGGACCGGCCAAATTTCTATCCATGTATGGGCAGGCTAGTTGTACAGAAGCTTGTCTACTGGCTTCGGTCTATCTAGAACCACCCTGTTGTCTTTTTCCTAACTGATTAGTGCCGTGGGCTATAGCTGGCAGCACAGATCAATGTATCAAATGTGTGAATGGGGAAATTGGGTAATTTTTTTCTTCACTCAACCCGCTGGTTGAACAAAACAAAAGTAATATTGTGTGGGCTGCCTAAAGCCGAGTACATATGGGCTGAAAATCCTTGGAAAATGGTTGATTCAGCAGGAACCGGACAATTGTTGGCCTGCATGTATAACTGTCAGTTTTACAGAAGCCAGTCTCATTACCGGCTTATGTTGAAAAGGCATGCTGGAACACCAGTATCCGATAAGCGCTGACAGCCAATGACTGCAAGCTCTGATCAGTGTGTTCTGGCAGGGGGGAGTCCCCCTGTCAGGACACAATAGCACAGCGGGGCAGATCGTCACACTAATATTGATTGTTAATACGGTGACCTCTCAGGTTTTTTTTTCAGCCCACTGGGTTGAATGAAATAAAAATATAGTGTGTACCCAGCTTTAGTCCTGTTGTGGGTTGGCAATACACAGCAGTTTTTGGACACTCTTGCCAAACTACTCACACCCACCTAATTTCCCATCTCCACAACACAAAGGTTAATAATTTTGTAGTCTGTTAAGGACTGAAGGGGCCAATTAATCTCTTTGAGATATAACAAGAAGTGTGCACTGGATGCAGGACAGAATCTGTATTTCTGACATGATCAACAGGTATTTTTTAACAGAAAGCTTCCAAATATTTACCAGACCAAAAGAGTCTTGTCCCTTCCTGCTTAGGCTTTTTTCTCCACTGTATATACTGTATGTATGCAAAACAATGGTGGTCACACTGGCAGGACTTCAAAAATGTCTGCCTTTGTTCATCTCTATTACATGGTGGATTGATGGGAATAGTTTACACAGAAAATATAGGGTTTCTCTTTGCTTTGTTTTTAGCTCACAGGAAGTAACAAGTGCACTGCATTTTTCGAGCAACAAGTATGTTGTATACTTGCTAAAAACGTTCCACCAGCTGCAATATATAACATTTTTGTTTTTAGGTTTAAATATGCTTTAAAGTAGAATTATGGTCAAAATATAACATTTTATATAATCTGCCAACATCAAATACTGTCCTATCTGTTTCTCAATACCCCCTGAAATATCCTATAAATACCTGTTGATCCTGTTAGCAGAACCATTGGTTATCCTCTGCCCTAAATAGATTTGTAATGCTCTGTCACCTTTCGCAGTCACTTTACCCGCTTGGACTAGTAATGGGCGAGACTTTTGCCAGGGCTCTGTCCTGGGACCAGTCCTGTTTAACTTGTTTGTAAATGATATAGAGTTTGGAAAAAATAGTTATATATCATTGTTCACTGATGATACCAAGCTATTTAGGGCAAATTTTGCACCGGGATACAGCAACTTTACAAGAACACTTTGATAAAATAGAGGGGTGGGTGACTATATGACAGGTGAGATTTAATATACTGAAAATTTTAAAGTTAAGCACTTGGGGGCTAAAAATATGCATGAAAGATACTTATTGGGGGAAGATCCTCTGGGGGAATCAAGGATGGAAAATGACTTGGGAGTCCTAGTAGACCATCAACTCAGAAATAGCATGTAATGCCAAGCTGTAGCAAGCAAGGCCAGCAGACTATTATCATGCATTAAAAAGGATATTTACTCAAGAGATAAAACTATAATTATAACATTTTACAGAACTCTAGTTTGGCCATGTCGCGCTTACCCTAACACAGGTGGTTAGGCCCTATAGCTGGCTTCTGTGTTCTTCACCTATAGCAGCCCCCTTTCCCATAAGGTAAGCAGGCCTACTGGTACTCGGTTGTACCAGGACTTATACACAACACTATAGTGCCTGGCTATCACAGCTGTTTGCTGTGCTCAGTTTGCTCCTGCCCGAAATTCGCCAGGTTCAGCGGGAATTAGATGACTTTCGGTATGTGTATTCCTCTCTGTTCAACAGAAGCCAATCTAATGACCATTTTTTGACAAATGGTCCTGCTGAAAAACCAATGGCTGCAGTGCTGATCAGTACATTCTGATGGTAGAGAGTCCACGCTGTCAGACTACAATAATGCAGCGTGGGAGATTCTTGTATACACATCTGTTGTGTGGATGCAGGGAGCAGTGACATGATTGGCAACCTGCTGGTTAAACAAAGAAATAAACTATGCGAAAAACCATATGTGAGTGTGTGTGTATGTACCCAGCTTTACTAAAGGTAAATATACATATTTACACAGTATGTACATAGTACTCCTACTCATTCATAAAAGGAAAAAAAAGTTATAACCTATAAATAGAGTAGAGACATCCAAATGTTTGACAAGTTCCTTTTTAAAAAATTTACATTTCCCAAAAAATGTCCCTCGTTTCATTGTCAAAATTCATTTTCAATCCTGCCACCCACCGACATACTGAAAAAAAACCCCTGAAACTAATGCCGACAGTAGTACTAGCCAGATGACAGCTTCCTTATATATTTGTAGCACCCTTTAGTATGCTACTAGAATAGTGTAGAGTATTACAGGTAAAATTATTGTTAATGGCCCATGGTAGTTGTGTGGGTCATTAAGGTTGGATTATTGCAGGTCAGCTGGATGACTCTACAGGTTGTGGCTCTATCGCCTCCTCCTGACTCTGGAGGACCATAGAACCTTTCAGAGGTCGTTAAGAAGGAGTGGTGGAGGCCTAATCTGCATATTTATGGGAGGTTCAGCTAATCCCAGGTTTGGAGGCCTGGGTAGGGTGGTGGACTGGCCTATAATTATGGGAAAGTCTGGCTGACAGAGAATTCGGGAGGAAGATGGAGTGCTGAGGACTATCGATGTCTAGGAGGGGTCCCCTAGGTCTGGGGGGGCAGCCTTTAGGCTGGGCTCGAGCTGGCTCAGAAGGATATATTCTGCAGAGAGACGTGGAGGGGATCAGGCCTGTAGCAGCAGGGAGCAAAGAGGACAGCAGCACACTATGGAATCTTCAAGGGGAAAGACTGCCAAACATAGCAAGTTTCCAAGGACAGCATTGAGCTACAGTTGTGACCAAAATTATTCAACCCCCACTGAAATTGAGTGTTTTGGCCAGTTTGACATTGCTTTTGATCATTCAGTCATCTTGCTTACATTTACATTAAAGAGGCACTTGTAGGTCAGACAAATATAACATAACAGTTATAATGAAATAACCACAAATGTCTTTTCTGTGCTCACAGCATTATCAGTTTTATTCAACCCCCAAGTGACATTCAATCTTAGTACTTAGTACAGCATCCTTTTACAGTTATAACAGCTTTTAAACGTGAAGCATAGCTTGACACAAGTGTCTTGCAGCGATCTACGGGTATCTTCGCCCATTCTTCATGGGCAAAGGCCTCCAGTTCAGTCACATTCTTAGGCTTGCGCACTGCAACTGCTTTCTTTAAGTCCCACCAGAGGTTCTCAATCGGATTTAAGTCTGGTGACTGCGATGGCCACTCCAAAATGTTCCAGCCTTTCCTCTGCAACCATGCTCTAGTGGACTTGGAGGTATGCTTGGGATCATTGTCCTGTTGAAAGGTCCAACGTCTCCCAAGCCTCAGGTGTGTGACGGACTGCATCACGTTTCCATCCAATATCTCCTGGTACTGAAGAGAATTCATGGTACCTTGCACACGCTGAAGCTTCCCTGTACCTGCAGAAGCAAAACAGCCCCAAAGCATGATTGACCCTCCACCATGCTTCACAGTAGGCAAGGTGTTCTTTTCATCATAGGCCTTGTTCTTCCTCCTCCAAACATAGCGTTGATCCATGGGCCCAAACAGTTCTAATTTTGTTTCATCAGTCCACAGAACACTATCCCACAACTTTTGTGGTTTGTCCACATGGCTTTTGGCATACTGCAGTCGACTCTTCTTATTCTTTGGAGACAGCAAGGGGGTACGCCTGGGAGTTCTGGCACGGAGGCCTTCATTACGCAGTGTGCGTCTTATTGTCTGGGCTGAAACTTCTGTACCCACATCTGACAAATCTTTTCTCAGTTCCTCAGCAGTCACACGGGGACTTCTCTCCACTCTACGCTTCAGGTAGCGCACAGCAGTCGAAGTCAGCATCTTCTTTCTGCCACGACCAGGTAGCGTTTCAACAGTGCCCTTTGCCTTGAATTTGCGAATGATGCTTCCTAAGGTGTCTCTTGGTATGTTTAACATCTTTGCAATCTTCTTATAGCCATTGCCCTTCCTGTGAAGAGAAATCACCTCTTCTCTTGTCTTCCTGGACCATTCTCTTGCCTTCACCATGTTTGTAACCACACCAGTAAATGTCTAGAAGGAGCTGAGTATCACAGTCATTTTAAAGCTGCCTAATTGGTGCTTATTATGCTTGATTGCTGCTCGGTGACATCCACAGGTGTTTTCAATACCTGATGGAAAGCACCTGTATGAACCTCTGTTCTTCAGAGTGGTAGTCTTTAAGGGGTTGAATAATTGTGGCAATGAAGAAACCACATAAGAACCATTTACTACTGTATTACATAAACAATTGATGTCATTTTAGTTGCATTTGGGTAGTTACAACGTCCTTGTAGGATTTGATTCTGAATACAATTCCAAATGTACACTATAGTCCCTAAACCCCTTTACAGCATTGGGGGTTGAATAATTTTGGTCACAACTGTAAATCCTTTTATCCTTGATCTTCCGAGAATCCAGGAGGGCTGGTAGTTTTTGCAGGCCAGGGAGCTGGGTGCAGCTCTGTAGGGGGAGAAAAGATGTCTCTGCATGTAGCTACAGAAAGCAAAGTGATTTTTGAGGAACTACTAGTTCCTCACCCATAAGGACAGCTGCTACTGATCCCCAGTGACTGATGGCTTTCAGGAAAAGAACAGTCCAGGATCTGCTTTGTACATAGGAAGGAAGTGTAACATTATTTCAAGTTGAATTGGGCATCCTATAATCCCTATTTCCCTATCCAAGTTGAATTCCCCTAAATAAAGCAATAAAATCAAGTTCATAGACTGGTCACTGTCTCTGGATGCAGGTCTGTGTGGAGATACGAGTTGCCTGGCTGTGCGAAGGGAAGCTTATGGATTCCCTTCAACACTGCGGCCCCCGCGAGGGTAATGCTACATATTACATAATGCATGACTACCAGCAAAAGGGGGCGAACAGGCTAAATTCAGGCAATCATCAAAATGCTCGAACAGAGTTCAGTCTGAACCATCAGTTCATCTCCACCCAACAATAACCAGATCTTTCTTCTAGACTAGACTTTAACTGCACTTTAAAGTGGTGACATGTATATATTCACCAACGTCAATGATGTTATATTCACATAGTTGATTGCCTTAAATTGCACTGCATAATAATTTACACTATATTCTTAAGAAAAACATTTTAATACTAATGTGGTATATTCTACTACATATGGGGCCCCATATTGCTCCTCTATATATGTATGTTTGTTATGTAAGTATTTAAAGTTGTTTTAAAGGCTGAAGGTTTTTTACCTTCATACATTCTATGCATAAAGGTAAAAAACCTTCTGTGTGCTGCTCCCCCCACAGCCCCCTCTAATACTTACCTGATCACCATCTCGATCCGGCGTTGTGCATGGGATCAGCGGCTCTCCCGGGTCTCTCTCTCCATTGGCTCCCTCTGCTGTCAATCACAGCCAGTGAGGAGGGAGTGGGGATAAGCCAAAATCTGTGTGTCTTATAGTACTGTGCAGGAGAGGGGGCGCCAGGAGTGCTGACAGGGGACCGGAGAAGAGGAGGATTGAAGGCTGAGCTGTGCAAAATCATTGCAAGGAGAAGGGTAAGTATGGCATGTTTGTTGTTTTACAACTTTTAATATATTGAACGAATACTGTATGTATAGATTATTTTACCATACTATAATTTTCACAGATTTCAAATATTTTCTGATTGCTTGAAGACATACACCTCATATGACCCTTTGAAGAATCAGAAAATGTATACACACCCATCAATTAACTGATGTATGGAGAATCCACCACCCAACAACAAAAGATTAAGCCTTATACTCAACCAGTAACAAAACCTATACTCATAGACTACTTTTTTACAATTCAGCAACATCTCCCTTTTTTTTAGAACTCTACCATATATTGTAAATATTATGTTTTCTGAATGCACACTTATCTGAACTACTTTGCGAATAGGTTAAACTTCCCCATGGCCTTGGCAGTGACATCTAAACAAATTACATTTTCAAGACCCACAATCTTAGCAGATATTGAAAAAAAAAAATCGCCCTCTCTTTCATTATTAACAATACTCCCCAAGGCCTACTTCTTGCAGCTTGACAGGCCCAGAAAGTATATAGCCGGATATACTAATATCAATCAAGCACGGGGAAAGAACACTGCACCCAAATGAAAATTACATCCTTTTTTCTCCCACAAATAGAGCTTTTTTTCGGTGGTATTTGATCGCCTGTGCGTTTTTTTATTTTTTGTGCTATAAACAAAAAAAGACAATTTTGAGAAAAAAACAATATGTTTTACTTTTTACTATTAAACATGTCCAGTAAAAAAATGTTCAAAATCAAATTTCATCATAAATTTAGGCCAAAATGTATTCTGAGGCATGTCTTTGCTAAAAAAAAAATCCAAATATGTGTAATTTAATTGGCTTACGTGAAAGTTATAGTGTTTACAAATAGCGGTATAGATACTGGAATTTTTTTTCACTAGTAATGGCGACAATCAGCGACTTATAGCGGGATTGTGGCGGGCATTCTGACACGGGGGAACTGATTTCGTGTCACTAACATCCCCAGTGACACCAATACAGTGATCAGTGCTAATAAAAAGCACTGACACTGTACTAATGACACTGAGCAGGAAAGGGTTAACATCTGGGGTGATCAAAGGGTTAACTGTGCTGTGTGCTGTTTTACTACATGGGCTGTGTCTGTGTCTGTGTTTCACTGTAAGCACACTGCTTTGTATGGCTTTGCATAGCAGGAGCTGACAGGGGAGAGATCTGTATTGTTTACATACAGGTCTCTCCCCCGTCGGAGAAAGTCGGCGATCACCGGGACTCAGTGATTGACAGCCGAGGCCACGAATGGAGGCATGTGTAGGGCGTGCACGGCTTGCGCATGCGACCTATATATACATGATTTTTCCACCTATATAGCACGTATATATACGTGATTTTAAGCACCCATATTCAGGGTGTAACGGGAAAACAGATATACTGACAGGTCTGCAGGAGACCCGCATGGCACCAGCGATCTACTGATCGCTGGGGCAATGCTTTCCAGGCTTTTGTAGACAAAAATAATAAATGCATATTTTTTATTAACTGCAAAACAATGTGCAATAATTATTTTTTCCAAAAAGGTGAACTTATCCTTTAAGCAAAGCTTGATCTTCAAGGCAGGATGTGTCTCTAAATTCACAAAATATAAGCACTAACACATGGAGTTATCTGTTCATCCCAGAAAGAAAGTTTTTTCTTTGTTGGAGCAAATTGACCATGCTTTATAATGTTTCTTTCTGCTTCCACTAACTGTAGTGTTAGGGTTTCTCATGTAATTGATGAACAGGTGTCTTTTTTTTTAACATAACTATTTAACTAACTTAGGAACGGCGCAGAGCTGAACGCGCTGAGCAACAACGGTTTCGAACTGAAAAAGAGCGGGAGAGGCAAGCCAGAATGGCGGTAAGCAAATCTTTAACTTTAATATACACTTGAGCAAAAATGTATTATGATATGACAATCTTAACATTTAGGAGAATTAGTATATAATGAGTTATTTCAGATAATGAAGAATCAAACTCATTTATGTTATCATTTAATTCTATGAGCTACTGGGACAAGACAACTGGTAGAAAGTCCCTCTTTAACAGGGACATTTTCTGAATGCAGTGGTTCTGTGTGCAAGTACATTAGCTGGGCCCCCTTGCTCAAGAAAAAGAAAATGCAGTGCACCACAACTTAGTTTTCATTGCGCTGCATTAACTCTATTAATTCTTGTCTATACAATAGGTGACACACTGATAATATTTACCCAGTCTGTGTAAATTTATATCTTCATTTGAAAGTTGCTCCTTCTACCTTATTCTATTAATTATCTGTTCCCAGATGAGATAGCAGCTTTTATACTGTCATTTTCTACAGTCTTGTTGTAACCTCAGTCAGTCATTGCTCTGCTTACCTAGGCAGTAAAATATGCAGGTTGGCAGCAATGATATCTGTCAAGCTGGCTTTTGTGTTCTTCCCCTATAGCAGCCCCCTTTCCCATAAGGCAAGCAGGCCTGTCAGTACTTGGTTGCCTCTAGGACTTATACACAATGCTATAGAGTCTGGTCACCAAGTCAGGGCAGCCAGGTGAACTGAGCACAGTAAACAGGTACTTGCGGTTGGCAGACAGAGTGGTTCAATGACAGTCCAGGTACAAGGCAGGTAATATTCACAGTAGTCAGGGTCAAATCCGTAGTCAAAAGGCAGGCAGAGTCCAGGTAGTAGTCGATATCCAATCCAAGGTCATCAACGAGGGAATCCAAACTAGCAGGTGGGGCAGGCACAAAGGGAGCTTGGAGCACATATTACAAACACAATATCACAAGCATGAGACTGTAGACTTGGCTGGCCTAAATCAGGTTTGGTTTCCACCTAGAGACTGATCACATCAATCTCCTCGCAAGTGGACAGACAGACAGGGAAAATGTATCACAGCCAAAATCAGGATGCTGGAATGAGACTAGCAGCTGTGATGGAGCTGGAGCGCTACATGCTCTTGACATTTTCCATATGCGGTGGTTAAGCTTTAAAATTGCAGCACAGTGGTTACTTTCCACTACATGTGCCACCACTATTATTGGTGATCTTTACATCAACACCTGTCCCCAGTGTTACATCAACACCTACTCTGCCTACCTTCCAGCATACATAGTCATTGCATGGACCTTATTCTTTACACTGCTGCAGCTGTAAGTGTAAGGCAGTTCCTCCACAAAATGGACTGTGGATGGGAATTCCCTTTAATCTGTAAAGTCACCTTGCAGGCATAAATTAGTTCTCCCATAGGATTTATAGGAAGGGAGGGTCTTCAGGATGGAGAGAATCTTGAAGAATGCATGGCTGAAACAAGATGTGGATGCTAGTTAGAGTGGGTTTTCCCTTTGAAGAGCTCAGCTTGGAACTGAAAGCCTAGGGCCTGGTTGTAGGAAAAAAAAAGCTTTGTACAACAGATCTAATGACTGATGAGTGAGTACCGCAAAATCCCCTCCTTACACCCTAACTGGGAACAGTTATTTTCTACTTACCCTATGATGGGACCAGGGGCGGACTGACCATTTAGAAACTCGGGCACCGCCCGAGGGCCCGGGGTCAGTAGGGGGCGCCATGAGATGCCCCTGGTGCCTTTTTCATAGGCTTTTTTGAGTTTGGGCAAGGACACAGGGGCCCCATGATCCCCTACTGCCCGGGGGCCCCATGAGTTTTCAGTCCGCCCCTGGATGGGACTTTATACCATATGGATGGAAGACTTAGTTTTACAAGCCTTACCATTTCTTTGGAACTATGCTACTATACCAACTATGTGGATTGTTCAGGTTATATTACATTAAAGTCAGTTCATTTGCAAGGATTCATGTCTCCATGTGATACAGTAGTTACATAGTTAGTCAGGTTGGAAAAAGATACAAGTCATGCAGTTCAACCAATACAAAAATAAACAAATAGAAAAAAAATAGAAAACCTCCATATGCATAATTCTATATCCCATATAATGCAAGGTCCAAATTGCTCCAGCAGGAGGAAAAAAATCCTTCCTGATCCCCCAAAAGGCAATTGGATATTCCCTGGATCAACAATCTTTGGTGTTTATTACCTATAAATATTAATATTCAGTTATATTTTGTGCATGTAGGAATGCATCTAGGTCTTTTTTTTAAAAAAAAACCAATCTACTCAGCTGGTCAGAACTAGTTCTTGAGGTAGTTTATTGCACATTACTATGAAGAAGCCTTTCTGTATGTGGAAGTTGAATGTCTTTTCCTCCAGCCATAAAAAGTGCCCCTTGTCTCTTGTAATGATCCTAAACTTAAGAACTCTACACCAAGTTCACTGTATGGACCACTTGTGTATTTATATATCTTATAGGCCTCTTCTCAAGAGAAAATAAATGCACTTTAGCAAATTTTTAGAAAATACATTTTATCTGGTACAAGATTAGGATAGTCCTCTAATCACCCATAGCCAATGCCAGAGGAGAGAATAAAGCAGCCAGCTTGGAGAAGGAGTGATGCTGGCTGGTGATCTAAAGAAGAAATGGTCCATAGCCCCCCCCTTTAAAGCTGTGAAGGGAATGTCTTGGAAATTCGCTTTAACGAATTTCTCCTTACCGTGAGTACTCGCAGTTGGATGCGCAGAAATCCCCCATAAAGCTGTGCGAATCTCGCTTACCATGACTGCAGCTAAACTACACGATTCCTGCCCATCCAAATGGGTTAGCTTCTGTTGAAATGTGGGGGGTGGAGCTCCGTTACCCTAGAATGATCACACGACACTTTAAGGCTGCCGTTGGAATTCACATAAAGGCCGGCTTCAGACTCAGCCCCCGGTTTTATTACAAACACACACACGCCCCCCACATGAATAAAGTCAATCCCCTCCCACCGAACAATGCAATGGGGAGTGCCTATACACAGGATATACATTCCGATTGGAGCATAACCTTTCCTATTATCTATCCTTGGTCCTCCCCCATGAGCCCTCTGAGGTCAGCAGACTTCCTCCCCTTCCCCCCATTAGCCCTCTATGGAGGGCATATTTCCTGTCCTACTAGCTCCTATTGGTATGTAAATTCTTTGTACAAGCATTCCCTAAGCTAAACACCAGTCTGTACCTGGATGGGCCCGATACGATCTTTATTAAAACACATCCATCCAGTTACAGTTTCAAGTTGGTAATGGGTTGAAAGATATGCATAAGCCTACACGCGGAGTTCGTACTGCTTGGCGCCTTGCGGCACGAAGTCCATGTGGTACTATGCTGCTGATATGTGGATACAGGCCGTGGTGGTATACACGCCGGTCTATAAGCGCAGATCTGCCATCTCATCCATTACCGAGCTGAGTACTGTAATACATACATTGTACATGCGCATGGCCCAATTGCAGCCTTCAGAGCTTTAACTAAGCCACACGAGAGACATATGAATAACACTCATACATGACACATTTAAAGTTCAACCAACAATACAAAATTTCCATGACATTCCCTCCTGTTTTATCATATTCTCCTCGTGTCCGCTCTTGATCTTCTTCAGCTTGATGGGTGTAGTCTCAAAACCTCAAAGAGTTGGTCTTAGACCAGAGTTCCTGTAGTTGTCCCTGAGAATAAAGCTCCACGGGGTACCTGAAAAAACAAGACCCGACGCAAACTCAACGCAAACAGGCTTGATTGAAGCGATGATCCTCAAGAGCGTTGGAACCTTCACTACAGGAAGACTCTTGCAAAAACCACAAACAGACTTGTGGTATGAATAAGGCTTGTGATCCCACGGTGGTCTGGGGAGATCCAGCAACAGATTCTCAAATTGCCCCTGCAGACGGGGCCACACAAGGCTGGTCTCGACCCAGACAGTTTTCCAAATCGCAGACACAAACCATGATGAGGCTTGAAGCTTGCTTGGAGGTCTTGGAGAATGTGGTCTTCAGAGAGATAAATTAGAGGGAAGCCAGGACGTAATCTGCAGAGAAGGTGGTTGGTTGGTGAGGTCTTCCTCCGATCAGTGGTTGGAGCGGGATCCCAGGAGCGGGCATGGAGATGTGGTCGCCTGCCCGAGCTTGGCTTACACAGTCGATGAGGCAACAGGAACATCTCACCGCGGCATATAAAAGGCAGATGAAAAAGAGAAGCATCAGGACATACACTCCCACTTCCTTCAACCAAGATCCGATGGAGAACAGGAAATCTCCCAATCCTCCCAAACCCTTGAACGGATTCCAACCCTCACTAGCTATAGCTCTAGCTTTTCCCTGTAGTTCACTAACTTTGTTCATATGGGCCTGGACCTTGTCATCGGTGTCTTCTATCCAAGTACAACAATCCTCTCTGATGAACTCACAGAACCCCCCTTTGGCAACTAAAAGGTAATCAAGGGCCATCTTCTCTTGAAGCGCTAAAATTCCCATCTGCCGTTGTTCTTGGGCAATTTCTCTGACAGTCTCTACGGTCTCGTTAAACATACTATCCACGATGACAGAAAAATTGTTCAGGCGCTTCATAAGTTCTATTCCCCAACCTGTCCATGAGGGGAACCAAGCCCATGCTTGGTCGCCCTCAGAGAACAGCTCCCTGCGAACTCTCCCTGCCATCCTTACCTTCTTGTGGACCAATAACTCTTCATGATCCATCACTACATAGGATGCTGGGACTAGCTTTATGAGGGCACACGAACCTTTCGCGTTCTGGGGAAATGTTCTATAGGCTGCCGAACCACACAGAAAATAGTATGAACCTGTCAGAGCAAAGCAGGAGGAGTTCCTCGTTCGGCCTCTGGCACTGAGCAACAGTTGCACAGACTGGGGGATTGCTCCCTCAGTCTGCACATCACATCCGTCCTTTCAACAAACGTGGTCTGGTCGGTCAGTGTGGTTACTCAGAAGGGAAGTCTGGTTAGTCAGATTGACAGTGATACCTCCCTCACAGGTGGTAGTCCCAACAAACTTGTTACCTGTGCAAAAGCTGATGTTAAAGCACACCTGAGGGCTGCCTAGCTGTCCAGTTACCCATAATGGACTGACGAGGGTCCTACAGGAGCTAGAGCTAATATTGGTGCTAAAACTGATGTTACCTGCTAAAAATGTGTCATTAAGTTCTACCGACAAATGTCTACGTGGGGGCTGACCAGGGGTCTCTTGCTTTTTCATGCCGACGCGGATGTCATATAGGGCATGAACAGCGGCCATTGCAGACATGTGATGACTGGGTGGGGGCTTAGAGCATACCCAACAGTTGGTTTTGTTGGCGGATCTGGCTAAACGCAGATGCATTTTAAATAAAAGGTTGGGGTATCTGCCGTCTTTTCCTCCGTTCACACACATGTAAGACATACAAACAAAAAGAAAAAGGAAAATGACACCCCTCATTCTCTGGTGTAGCTAAAAAGCTTCTTGCAGTGGCTTGCGTGCACCCAGTTGTCTCGTCCCTCGAGCTTGAGTGAGGTAGGTGTCGTCAGCTGGACTTGGTATGGTCCGGTGAACCGTGGCTCGAGTCCGGTTCTTTGATGTTTCTTTAGGACGACCCAATCACCTGGCTCAATAGAAAGAACACCTGTTATTGCATTTGGATCGGGGAGCGATTCGCGAACCCGATGGTGTATCTTCTGCAGCTCCCGTTGCAGAGATTGCACATAACCTGTAAGCTGTGAATGCAAAGACGACAACTGTTGAGGAAAGTACAACCCTGTTTTGGGAGGTCCCCCAAACAACACCTCGTAGGGTGACAGCCCATGTGGTTGCCGAGGGGCATTCCGGATGGAATAGAGGGCAATGGGGAGACACTCAGGCCAAGGTTTTTTGGTATCGGCCATGATTTTGGAGATCCTGTTTTTAAGGATTCCGTTGAGACGTTCAACCTTACCGCTACTCTCGGGGTGATACGGGGTGTGTAACCCTTGGTTGATGTGAAGGGCTTTACATACCTCTGCAAAGATCTGTCCAGTGAAGTGTGACCCCCTATCGGACTCGATGGTTTCAGGTAGACCCCAGAGGCACACAACCTCAGACAGGATTTTCTGCGCCGTGGTACTAGCGTTGGCACATGTGACGGGCCACGCTTCAGGCCAGCCTGAAAACATATCTACACAGACCAAGGCGTATTCATACGGCCCACTCTTTGGTAACGAGATGTAATCGATCTGGATGCGTTGGAAGGGGCGTTCAGGTTTTGGCGAGTGCCTTTGGGGTATTACTACCGTTCTGCCAGGGTTGTGTAGGGCACAGACTAGGCAAGAAGCTGCAAAGGTAGCTGCAGCAGTACTGAACCCAGGTGCAATCCAATGCTCGTCTACCAACGCACACATAGCCGTCTTAGATTGGTGCCCAGGGTAGTGAGCCAAGTGGGCCATCATGGGGAAAAGGGACTTTGGCAAACACCATCTTTTGTTCAGGCACCAAATGTCATTCGACCCTTGGGAGGCTCCTGCTGCTGTCCATCTAGCCTTCTCCTGCAAACCCGCCTGCGATTGCAGTTTTTTAAACTCGTCTAACGAAACCTCTGAAGGGATGGCCAGCATCAGAACCCCTCTTTCCTGAACCAGTGCACCGGCCTTTGCGGACCGATCTGCCAAAGCGTTTCCACATGCCTCCACACTAGTCTCAGTGGTATGAGCCTTCACCTTAAGAACAGCAATCTCCCGTGGCAGGCCGAAAGCAATGAACAACCTGTCAATCAGTTCTGCATGCTTCACCAGTTTACCTGAACTTGTGAGGAATCCCCTCGCTTTCCAGATGGGACCAAAGTCATGTGCAATACCAAACGCGTACCTTGAATCCGTATAAACATTAATCCTCTGACCTTCATGCAACTCACATGCCCTGGCCAGTGCCCACAGCTCAGCTTCCTGAGCTGACATATGTGCGTTCAGAGAGCCCTTTTCCACAACATCACTTTCAGTCGTGACCGCGTAACCAGTGTGTGGCTTACCGTCTTGGGTGTAGTACCTGGACCCATCGACAAAAAGATTTTTCGCTTCCGGTATTGGCGTTTCCTTTACTGGGCTGATCGCCACTGACTCCAGTTCCATCAAAGAAATGCAGTTGTGTCCTTTGGAAGAGAGGTTAGTAGTGGACAAAGAAGACATGTTAGTAGAAGAGGTGTTGGTATTGTTAGTCGCGTTGCAAGATTTAGCACTGTCGTTGTTGTCCTCCCCCCACTTCTCGTCTTCCAACACAGGAAGAAGAGAAGCTGGGTTAAGAATAGTGCATCGTTTGATAGAGAGGTTAGTAGGAGTTAGGAGGGCTACCTCGTATTTGGTCAATCTTGCTGCAGAGAGATGTTTAGTTTGGACCTGGTTTAGGATCTCTTGCACCGAGTGCGGAGTGTAGAGTGTGAGGGGTGAATCCAAAACGATGTCACCCACTTTTTGGACAAGGACAGCACAATCAGCCACTGCCCTCACACAACCCGGGGACCCTTTGATGACTGGGTGTCAGGGCTCCCAGGTATGACCAGAGATGTGTGACTGACGCAGGGAAACGCAGACTTCAGATATGGGATAAACAATATAATTTATTAACACTAACAATACAAACATAAACGCAGTGCAATACTAAACATAATACAGTGCAAACAAACCAAACCAACCACCCACAGATAACAGTACATACAAGCAAGCGTCGTCAGGCAGGCCGGGTCAATATCAATTGGGCAGGTAGGTACAGGGGGAGCAAGCGGAGAATGGTCGGGGTCACAGGCCAGGTTCAGCAGGTAGCAAGCAGCGTAGTACAGAGGGTCAAGCAGAGGGATGGTCAGGGTCACAAGCCAGGGATCAGAACAGGTAGCAAGCAGCGTAGTACAGAGGGTCAGGCAGAGGGATGGTCAGGGTCACAAGCCAGGGATCAGGACAGGTAGCAAGCAGCGTAGTACAGAGGGTCAGCAAAGGAACAGAAACAGGATGCAGGACAGATACAGGGCCCAGGACAAACACACACCAAGGCAGAGTCTGTGGGTCTGGCCATCCCTTAAATACCCCAGCATAATCAGTTCCAGGTGTTAGCTGGCTGCAAAGTTGAGTCTCTGATTGCTGGGAGCACCCGCTGGCCAGCCCTGGTACTGCAGATCAAAAGGCAGGTGAGTCCCACCATTGCTGGCCAGTCCATTCCTGACAGTACCCCCCCCTCAAGGAGCGGCCTCAGGACGCTCCAAACAGTCCTAGCTGGGAAAAATGTTCCACCGCCCGGGTCTGGTAACTGGCGGGATATCAAAGACTGGCACACCTGGCAGGACTCCGGGCAGCGGTACACCAGGTAGAGGCACATCGGGCTGGACACCGGGCAGAGGCACATTGGGCTGGACTCCGGGCAGAAGCACATCGGGCAGAGGCACATCGGGCAGGACTCCGGGCAGAGGCACATCGGGCAGGACTCCGGGCAGAGGCACATCGGGCTGGACTCCGGGCAGAGGCACATCGGGCTGGACTCCGGGCAGAGGCACATCGGGCTGGACTCCGGGCAGAGGCACATCGGGCTGGACTCCGGGCAGAGGCACATCGGGCTGGACTCCGGGCAGAGGCACATCGGGCTGGACTACGGGCAGAGGCACATCGGGCTGGACTCCGGGCAGAGGCACATCGGGCAGGACTCCGGGCAGAGGCACATCGGGCTGGACTCCGGGCAGAGGCACATCGGGCTGGACTCCGGGCAGAGGCACATCGGGCTGGACTCCGGGCAGAGGCACATCGGATTACCAGGCAAAGCAGCAGGCAGCGGGTCACCGGGCGGAGCAGCAGGCACCGGGCCCCCGGGCGGAGCAGCAGGCACCGGGCCCCCGGGCGGAGCAGCAGGCACTGGGCCCCCGGGCGGAGCAGCAGGCATCGGGCCCCCGGGCGGGGCGACAGGCATCGGGCCCCCAGGTGGGGCGACCGGCATCGGGCCCCCAGGCGGAGCGGCGGGTGCCGGGCCCCCAGGAGGGGCGACAGGCATCGGGCCCCCGGGCGGGGCGACAGGCATCGGGCCCCCGGGCGGGGCGACAGGCACCGGGCCCCCGGGTGGGGCGACCGGCATCAGGCCCCCAGGCGGGGCGACCGGCATCGGGCCCCCAGGCGGAGCGACAGGCATCGGGCCCCCAGGCGGGGCGACAGGCATCGGGCCCCCAGGTGGGGCGACAGGCATCGGACCCCCAGGTGGAGTGACCGGCATCGGGCCCCCAGGCGGAGCGGCGGGCGCCGGGCCCCCAGGAGGGGCGACAGGCATCGGGCCCCCAGGCGGGGCGACAGGCATCGGGCCCCCAGGCGGGGCGACAGGTCTCGGGCCCTCAGGCGGAGCGGCGGGCGCCGGACCCCCAGGTGGAGCGACAGGTCTCGGGCCCCCAGGCGGAGCGACAGGTCTCGGGCCCTCAGGCGGAGCGGCGGGTGCCGGACCCCCAGGTGGAGCGACAGGTCTCGGGCCCTCAGGCGGAGCGGCGGGCGCCGGACCCCCAGGTGGAGCGACAGGTCTCGGGCCCTCAGGCGGAGCGGCGGGCGCCGGATCCCCAGGTGGAGTGACAGGTCTCGGGCCCCCAGGCGGAGCGACAGGTCTCGGGCCCTCAGGCGGAGCGGCGGGCGCCGGACCCCCAGGTGGAGCGACAGGTCTCGGGCCCCCAGGCGGAGCGACAGGTCTCGGGCCCCCAGGCGGAGCGGCGGGCGCCGGACCCCCAGATGGAGCGACAGGTCTCGGGCCCTCAGGCGGAGCGGCGGGCGCCGGACCCCCAGGTGGAGCGACAGGTCTCGGGCCCTCAGGCGGAGCGGCGGGCGCCGGACCCCCAGGTGAAGCGACAGGTCTCGGGCCCTCAGGCGGAGCGGCGGGCGCCGGACCCCCAGGTGGAGCGACAGGTCTCGGGCCCCCAGGCGGAGCGACAGGTCTCGGGCCCTCAGGCGGAGCGGCAGGCGCCGGACCCCCAGGTGGAGCGACAGGTCTCGGGCCCTCAGGCAGAGCGGCGGGCGCCGAGTCATCTGGCACGACAGTGGGCTCCGAGTCAACTGGCATGACCCCTGGCACTGGGTCAGACATTGGATCGTCTGGCTGGACAGCGGGCATCGGGTCACCCGGCATCAGGTCATTTGGCTCGACCGCGGGCACCGCGTCATCTGGCAAGGCAGTGGGCTCTGAGTCAACTGGTATGACCGCGGGCACTGGGTCAGACATTGAATCGTCTGACTGGACAGCGGGCATCGGGTCACCAGGCATCAGGTCATTTGGCTCAACAGCGGGCACCGCGTCATCTGGCAAGGCAGTGGGCTCCGAGTCAACTGGTATGACCGCGGGCACTGGGTCAGACATTGGATCGTCTGACTGGACAGCGGGCATTGGGTCACCAGGCATCAGGTCATTTGGCTCAACAGCGGGCACCGCGTCATCTGGCAAGGCAGTGGGCTCCGAATCAACAGGCACGACAGTGGGCACCGGGTCATCAGGTACCGGATTGTCTGGCTCGACAGCGGGCATCGGGTCACCAGGTATGACAGCGGGCACTGGGTCACCAGGCATCAGGTCATTTGGCTCGCCAGCGGGCACCGCGTCATCTGGCAAGGCAGTGGGCACCGAGTCACCAGGTACGACAGCGGGCTCTGAGTCAATTGGCACGACAGCGAGCACCGGATCAGGTACCGGATCATCTGGATCAACAGCGGGCATCGAGTCAACTGGCCTAATAGGATCATCAGGCTGGATCAGTTCATCATGCTGGGTAGAGGCATCAGGCTGAATGCCGGCGTCCGGCTGAGTAGAGGCTTCAGGCCGAGTAGAGGCTTCAGGCCGAGTAGAGGCTTCAGGCCGAGTAGAGGCTTCAGGCCGAGTAGAGGCTTCAGGCTGAGTAGAGGCTTCAGGCTGAACCACGGAAGGCAGGTTCACTGGTTGTGATACTGGCAGGATGGTATTGGTTGGAAAGAATTTTCGCTTTTTTCTGGTTTTAACTACTGGAGCACTGCAAGTAAACGCAGGTCTGCAAACGAATGGAGCAGCTGGAGACAGAGAAGAACTGGAGGATGGAACAGGAGAGGGAGCAGTTGCTACAGAGGGCTTTTTTACAGGGTTAAAGGCAGGATAGGTGCAGCGAGTGGGAACAGGGTACTGACATGCGGTAGATAGCCAAGTATACTGGGCTGTAACTGGAGGAGCTGGTGGGAATACAGGAGAAGAGTTAGAAGCAGGACTGGGTTTTTGTAAGCTGACTGAGGCTGGGTGCAACAAGTCTGTCCATGTCTGCAGTAGGGGTTGAACAAAGCTGAGCTTACACAAAGCCTGTCTGGTCAATGACTGCACTGCGTTTATACAAACTCTTAGTGTCTGTGGTGAACATGTGGAATAACGCTCCAGAAAGTAACCCACATCATCCTCTAATAACCACACCAGGGACTCTACCTGGTCTGCACTAAATGGTGGCAAAAATTCATCCCTGCATTCGGGGGAACCAGATGAAACCAACTCTGCACAAACCTCAATCAAAGGCTGCACCTCAGAGAACTCTGTGCCCTGATCTACTAGAACATGAGCGAGCCGTATACATTCTAGCAGTTCATCCCGGGATACTCCTTCAGAGTTTGATAAGCATACTCCCTGTCATCAAACACTAGCAGAGATAAATACTCAACCTCATCCAGATCCATCCTTCCCATCAACAAACCAAGATGGCTTCCCTGTGCAGCCACTTCTGGTCATGATTGGCCTTGGTGTAATGTCAGGGCTCCCAGGTATGACCAGAGATGTGTGACTGACGCAGGGAAACGCAGACTTCAGATATGGGATAAACAATATAATTTATTAACACTAACAATACAAACATAAACGCAGTGCAATACTAAACATAATACAGTGCAAACAAACCAAACCAACCACCCACAGATAACAGTACATACAAGCAAGCGTCGTCAGGCAGGCCGGGTCAATATCAATTGGGCAAGTAGGTACAGGGGGAGCAAGCGGAGAATGGTCGGGGTCACAGGCCAGGTTCAGCAGGTAGCAAGCAGCGTAGTACAGAGGGTCAAGCAGAGGGATGGTCAGGGTCACAAGCCAGGGATCAGAACAGGTAGCAAGCAGCGTAGTACAGAGGGTCAGGCAGAGGGATGGTCAGGGTCACAAGCCAGGGATCAGGACAGGTAGCAAGCAGCGTAGTACAGAGGGTCAGCAAAGGAACAGAAACAGGATGCAGGACAGATACAGGGCCCAGGACAAACACACACCAAGGCAGAGTCTGTGGGTCTGGCCATCCCTTAAATACCCCAGCATAATCAGTTCCAGGTGTTAGCTGGCTGCAAAGTTGAGTCTCTGATTGCTGGGAGCACCCGCTGGCCAGCCCTGGTACTGCAGATCAAAAGGCAGGTGAGTCCCACCATTGCTGGCCAGTCCATTCCTGACACTGGGTCCAGAGCGGTCGATAGGTACATGATGGGGCGGTAACCAGTCCCTCGGAATACAGCTGCAAGCTGAAAATAGTGTTAGATGACAGGAAGCTAGTATGAGGGTGTGAGCTATACCCTTCCTCTCCTGAAATGTAATATCTAGCAAATCTGAATTCCGGCTTAAATATTGTCATGTAACAAGTATTAGTTAACAAAAATAACCTCATTCTTCCACGTTAGGCCCCTACTAAAGTCTAGGATAGGACAACCTCTGGTTGCAAGTTGTGCAGTGTATGACAACACACCCCCACCCCTCTTGAGGCTAGTATACCCTAGACACATGGAAAATAAGCCACTGACGAGAAAACAAATAGGCACTGAATTCTTCAAGAAGAGGTACAAAGTTCATCTGTGGAAAAAGGAAATCAATTTTGACACTTCCTCAGGTTGGTAAGTGGTGAAGTGACTGTCCTCAGGTGATACACAGAGATGAAACAAATCTTCCTAAATAAGTCGTACTTTTTTATCTGCGGTCATTTCTTCTAAAGATCGTTCGGAAAACACACAGGTAAAAGAATCTCTTCCCAGCTGTAGCAGCAGGGGGCGGAGATCCAAAGTTTTCACAGAGCCGATCTGATTGAGGATAACTGTGAGCCCTGATTGGAGGAAAGTAACACACCACATCCCCTACACACAATATTGAGAACAAGCACACCTGTGGATACCATTCACAGGCTGTGTGCTGGACCTCCCCATCACTTCTTTAACTCTTGGTGTCAGAAAAAGCACAGGGAAATCACACTCAGTGCTTTGGAGAGAGGCAAGTACACAGCATAGAACACCGTGCTTTTCTCATATTATAGGTCTGAGGTTTACAACCACTTTAAAGAAGATCTATCATCAGAAGAAAAAAAGCTTGTTAAATCCCCCAAGGGTCCCTGTGCACATAGCATTCACCCCCATTAAAATCAAAGCAATATTAAATAAAATAAATATAAATATTTATGTCATTGTTAGCTGTAATTCCATCCCCCTGAAGCCTCTAAGTATGGCCATTCCCATGGGGAGGAATCACAACCAGCACTGAGCCTCATCCCCTTTCTATGCTACAGAGCCTGTTTCCTCACCTGTTCTGTTCAGTTCATATAGAGTCCAGAGCTGCAGCCTGGAGCACAGAGAGCAGAAACTGTTAGCTTGTATTGTGAGTGACTGCTGCTCTAGATGAGCATTTTTATTCACAAAAACACAAGCTGACAACAGCACCTGCTAGTACACTAGTCCATGAAAGCTCCAGAGATATCCCCTATGGATATTGACACTAAATGATTCCTCCATCAAGATACCTGGTTGCACCATAGCCACTGCATCTCTTTTTGCAGGTTCCAGATCAGTTGAGATTTGGGGGAACGTACCAGGATCCAGCTTGAATAAGGTGCGGGTCCAGCCTGTATTGTCAGCTTAGGACACTGGATCCTGTGTGGGTGCTCACCTTAGCACAGGGTGCTCACCTTAGCACAAGGTGCTAGGCAGAACCCTGTCCCTGAAGAATCTTCGTGGGGTATGCCCATTGTGGAGACTGAAACCTGGATAGAGGTTAATTCCCTTACATCTTTCCTGGAGCTTTATGAGATCTTCCATGGTAAGGGCTTGGCTTGTGCTCCTAAATTATGTCCCAGGGTGCTGACACTCCTATGCCTAGGCTACAAAGGAGCAAGGGCTGTGACACTTTCAACAGAATTGTCCCAAGAGTCCCAAACTTTGCTAAATTCTTTAAGAATATTCCCCAGTCTGGGCAGTTAAATATTCCATAGCTCATACCTCAGATATAGCAGTAATAAGGTTATTTAAGGAGGGAACCTCTATTGTCTTCCAATACCTCGGAATTAAACGCCTTGGCAGTCAGAATATGTGGACACATTGTTTTAGAGCATTTAGGGATTCCTTTAATGAGAAGGTTTAAAATGTAGTGTATAGGGTCTAGTGGAATGGCAAGTTCTAGAATCTGTTCCAGGACTTCATGGCCCAATATCTCTGGACCTGGGGACAGAACCAGAAAATATGGGCTAGGAATCCTTTGTCAGTTAAACATCTCCAACACTTTGCTGATATAGAAGGGTTCATAGCATGTAGGACTACAGGCATCATACCATTGCATCATGACTTTATAAATATTTTCCTTAAAGATTCCAGATCTAAAAGTTTTTGAAGCTGCTTTCCATATCTTCTGCCCGGTCACTAAAGATATTGGTCGTTGAAAAGCTTCCGCCCATTTTCCTACGTATAAATGTGTGTCTTCTTCTAGAGGGGTAGCTGTTTGAAACAACTTATATAAAGTGGATATTACATGTATTTGAGTCACTCTGCATACATATGCGTTCAAACTCAATGGGGCAATCTAAAGTTAAAGAAGGTTTCAGGGTATGAAAGAGATGATGAAATTGGAGATATGCATAAAAAGACTGAGAAGGTAAAGGTTTTTCCATGTTTTTAAATCTCAGATTCTAGTAATTTATGAGTGACTAGTTAATCATGTGGCATATTTGAAATATGCCAGCTTGCGCCCAGGGTAACGTTTGAGTATAAGACAGGCTATCAGATATGGCTGGATTGTATAGGACATTTGTTATATGGGAACAAGGTGGCAATAAATTAAAGATTCTGTTGCATTCATGCCAGATCTTCATTGTAAATTGCATTGAGTTTAACAGATTAGTGTGAGGTATCAGTTTGGAGTTTGCAGAATAGGTGCCTAGTAAAGAGGAAAGATGGATTGGATACAATTAGTTTAACCCAAATTCTGCCCATCTGTTGCATGGAAGCCTGTTCAGCCGTGGGAGAGTCTGTTGTGAATGGGATGAAAAGTAGTACTTAAAGAGGCGTTCCAGTCGTTTTTGTGTTTATTAAAAGTCAGAAGCTACAAAAACTGTAGCTGCTGACTTTTAGTAAACACACACTTACCTGTCCTGGAGTCCAGCGATGATCTCACCTATGGCATCCCTTCTCCCCTTCTCTCCTCCACGGCTCCGGCATCTCAACTGTGGGCACCAGGCTGTGACAGCTTGCGGTGTGTGGGTCCGCTTGATTACATCAACCAAATCCACTGTCCTCCTAGTATAATATCCTGCTTGCCTAGCTAAATATGACTATTTTTTAATATTTCCTTTATTTTGGTGGCAGTTCCCTTTAAAGTCTATTTTTTGAACTAGTAAAACGGTTTGTGAAACTATAGCAAAAAAAATTGGAAGGTTTTTATTGTATTGTTATACAGCAGCAAACATTTTTCAGTGGATTATGTTAAATATTTAGGGCTAATTTACTTTTACAAGCTCAACACGAGCTTACAACTCAAAAAATGAATAATCCAGCTATAGTAGAAAAAATAAAAAGCAGCTCTGACTGCAATACTCACCGTGTCTCCCTGCAGTATTTCCTGTTGGCCTATAGAGGCCCTCACACTTCCAGGAGCAATCAACCCAGTGTCAATTAACCCGTTTCCTTTGAGTGTAGACTGCCATGGGCCCATCCGCCACAGTAAATTGTGGCAAAAAATGGCAATGGCATCATCTCTGTAACTGCTGCTCCGTGCTTTATTGGCTATTGTCCAAAGTTAGAGAAGAGGCTAATTGGAAAGATTACCCCTTTAAACAAAAGCAAAGAATATTGGCTGTGGGACATCCAATATTGGAGAGGAGTGGGGAAGGTGAGGTCAAAATTAGGATTGAAATACTGGGTAGCTAAATCTGGTTGCAATGCAAAATGTAAGATTCCAACCTATTTTCACCATTACTAAACACAAATTAATCATGCAATCAAGTAAACCAAAGAGCATAAAATGTTCTAAATACGCTGTCATGATGCTTCCATTGGAAGAATTGAAGCAATGAGACAAACATGGACAAACCTAAGCACCAAGTCCATACATCTCTTAAGACTACCCCCCCCCCCCCCCCCATTATTCTATCAATGCACATAAAATAAAAATATACACTCCATTTTTCTTTTCTTATTTCCTAGGAAGAAAAAATGAGAAAAGAAGAGGAGGAGGCAAAAAAACGTGCTGATGATGATGCCAAGAAGAAAAAAGTACTTTCGAATATGGGTGCACAGTTTGGAGGTGGTTATCTAATGAAGGTAAGGTTTTACTAAATGTAAATTAATGAGTAATTCATTGAAAATGTATCTTTTTTCCAGCTGAACAACTAACAAATAACCTCCTCCTAGCAAACAGCAAGCATTCTTGAAACCAAGCTTGGGAAAATTTGAAAACTCTCCCTTACTCTCCGCTCCAAGGGAGAGTAAAAGCACTTTTACATGAACATTCTTGGGCTCCCCCAGTAGACAATTCCCCCCTCCCCCATGCTCCAGCAGTGGACTGTCCCTTGGCATCATCAGGTTCAGGCTATGTCAGGATGTTTTACAGCTGGACAGCAAGACGCTGCAGGGACCGGTCTAGCATTGAGGAGGATTGGGTAAGTTAATATTCTTTTCTATGCCTTCTAGACCTAAATGAGCAGTCAACCTTTGCATCCCCACTGTAAGGGAGAAGGTTCAAGTTTACCAGGGATTGGACTTTAACCTACATTTTCTGCTTCTGTCTGCAGCCTTAAATCTCACTAAAGTCTCGACAAAGATTCTAGGCAACTATCGACCACGACACATCTCAAATTCAGAACTTGAGAAAGAGGGAAACAATGCACATGAACTTTAATGGCATCCCAGTCTTAGTCCATAGGGTTCAATATTGAGTTCGCTCACCCTTTGAAACTATAACAGCTTCAACTCTTCTGGGAAGCCTGTCCACAAGGTTTAGGAGTGTGTCTATGGGAATGTTTGACCATTCTTCCAGAAGCACATTTTTGAGGTAAGGCACTGATATCGGATGAGAAGGCCTGGCTCACAGTCTCCACTGTAATTCATCCCAAAGGTGTTCTATTGGGTTGAGGTCAGAACTCTGTGCAGGCCAGTCAAGTTCCTCCAACCGAAACTCGCTCATCCGTGTCTTTATGGACCTTGCTTTGTGCACCGGTGCGCTGTCATGTTGGAACAGGAAGGGACCATCCCCAAACTGTTCCCACAAAATTTGGAGCATGAAATTGTCCAAAATATCTTAGTGTGTTGATGACTTAAGAGTTCCCTTCACTGGAACTAAGGGGCCAAGCCCAACCCCTGAAAAGCAACCACACACCATAATTCCCCCTCCATCAAACTTTACACTTGGTACAATGCAGTCAAGCAAGTACCTTTCTCCTGGCAACCGCCAAACTCAGACATATCCATTGGATTGCTAGACAGAGAAGCACAAGTCCTCACTCCAGAGAACACCTCTCCACTGCTCTAGAGTCCAGTGGCTGCGTGCATTTGATGCTTTGCATTGCATTTGGTGATGTAAGGTTTGGATGCAGCTGCTCGGCCATGGAAACCCATTCCATGGAGCTCTCAACGCCCTGTTGTTGTGCTAATCTGAAGGCCACACAAAGGTTGGAGGTATTTGGCTATGGAGTCTGCAGAGAGTTGGCGACTTCTGCGTACTGTGCGCTTCAGCGTGAGCTGACCCCGCTCTGTCATCTTACGTGGCCTACCACTTCGTGGCTGAGTTGCTGTTGTTCCACTTTGTTATAATACCACTAACAGTTGACCGTGGAATATTTAGTAGCAAGGAAGTTTCACGGATGGATTTATTGCACAGGTGGCAACTTATTACAGTACCACACTTGAATTCACTCAGCTCCTGAGAGCAATCTATTCTTTCACAAACGTTTGTAGAAGCCGTCTGCATGCCTAGGTGCTTTATTTTATACACCTGTGGCCATGGAGGTGATTGGAACAACTGAATACAATGATTTGGAGGGGTGTCCCAATACTTTTGACAATATAGTGTACATGTTGAAAAGTGAGTCTTGCTACAGTGTGCTAAATACTAGCCATGGCTTAAACAGGTAAAAGCACAGAAAAATGTACTGCTAGTATTTTATATGCTTTTCTTACTTTATGAATCTCTCCTTCTAAAGATTACTTACAGTACTATTTAAGTGGCAGGATAAACATTTACCATACCTTGGCATTAACTTCACATTGTCTGTATCCTAACTTTACTGGACCAATTATCCTTCTCTGTACAAAAAAATGAAAGAAGAACATAGACAGGTGGTTTCTGGCTGATGGAACTGAGAAACTCGAATTACAGAAATTTCAGTAAAAAGTGACCCAATACATCGGGGGAAACAAGGGACATAGTTGGAATACAATGTTCATGTATTTTGTGTGCAACAAAAATTGTACATCAGTATAAGTAGAGATATACTCTTCAACCAGTAGATAGTAGTGGTTATAGGTTTGTAGCTGCATCTATGATAGAACTCTATGTCTTTTCTCCATAATAAAGTTACTGTTTCCTGTTTTCACAAAGAAGCAGCACATAAACACATGTGGACTGTGCATGGTTTTTTCTGTCGGGCTATATACAGAATCTCTCACAGACACAGGGTTTTCAAATAAATTACTAACCTTTAGATCCCATGAGACTCTAGGAGTTCCTAGCGTATTTTTATTTTATCAAGCAGTCCAATTATCCCAACTTTCAGTGATATACTCAAAGCAAAGAACTGGAAAAATGAGCTGTTCTCCCTTAGCTTGTTTTGTCCCCATCTTTATTGCATTCACTGGGCCTATGAGACAGAGTACATAAACCTGACACTCTAGCACTCACATTTACCCCACAGGCAAAATGGAAATTGTGCACCCAAGATGAGGGTCAGAGTAGAGGAATTTTCATAATATATGGGCTTTTATTGGAAGAACCAAGCAGGTTTCGTATATGATAGCTTAGAACACAGATCTCAATAACACTCCGCAGATCCAACAGTGGTAAAAACGGTGCATACATTAATCTCAAGGCGTACTTTCTTGATGAGGCTAACCTATAGAAAGTTTTAAAGGGGGCAACCATCTGGGTACGATGCTTCATATATGGTGACAGTGTCCTAAGTTTAAGGGATTTTGGAATGACCTCTTTACTCTTATTCAGAAAGTCACAGACTTACCGATCCTGAAGAACTCTCACTATGCACTACTAAATGAATCGGTTAAGGATATACCCTACAGCTCTGAGAGGTTAAAGTGATAGTAAAGGTAAAATTAAAAACATAATATTAAACATGTCATACTTACCTGCTCTGTGTTATGGTTTTGCACAGAGCAGCCCCAATCCTCATCTTCTTGGTCCCCTGCTGCTGAGTGCTCCAGAGCAAGCCGATTTCTCTGGGGGCACTCATGAATGCTTGCTCTTGAGCCCCGCTCTGTGTGTCCATAAGACACACAGAACAGGGCTCAGCCCTGCCCCCTGCTCCCTCCTCTCACTGGCTGTGATTGGCAACATTGGGAGCCAATGGCACCCTCTGATGTGCTTAAATCAATGAGGAGGCAGAAACCCAGGAGAGAAGCTGCTTTTGTGCACAGTGCTGGATCGCGATCGAGCTCAGGTAGGTATTAGGGTGCTGTGGGGGAGCTGCATACTGAAGGTTTTTTACCTTCATGCATAGAATACAAAATTAATAAGTGAAACAAGTCTCAGGCTTGTGAAAAAAACATTGTACTTAAAGAGTAAATTCATCTTTGCACCTGAAAAGTGAGACAACCATGAATGAATTACATATGGTGATAAATTTAATTTACAATGGGGACTTCCGGTGTCTTATTGTTTCATGGTGAATGTGTATGTGTTGCTGGGAAGGGGGCATTAAAGCTGCATGGACAAAGCACAGGTTCTTCTTAAATGCTTTTCTGTTGGTAACATGAATTTCGTTGTTTCACAGGCAGAGCAAAAGAGAGGAAAGAGACAGACAGGGCGTGAGATGAAGAGAAAGATGCTGGCAGAAAGACACAAACCTTTGTGTATTGATCACATGAATGAAAATCAGCTGAGGTACTTATGTATATACATATTTCAAGTCACACTGCACTGTTGCCAGAGTCACACAGCTCAGCAGGATAAAAAATATAAATTTACTCCATGTGCTATAACTAAGCATCCTGCGAATAGAACCAACTCCTACTTACAAACAAAGCACACACTTATCCCCTCTTTGTGGATTATCATGTGTAGTAGGTGTTGTAACTATATAAGGAAATAAAACTTAAATCAGTTAATATTTTTTTCCATTCAAAGAAGAAGGCAATTATTATGCTAAAGTAAAACCTACAGTGCCATATTTCAGAGACTATAGGCAGACATATAGCATAGTGGCTGGAGAGTATGTAAGCAGCTTGATGGGGCAGAAATGTAAGAGGGAGAGATGAGCCTTTTTTAACTAGAAATTCAAATTAGAGTGTATTATTTAAGAGGCCACAATCAGAAATATTGTGAAGACTGGCTGCATATTATACAAGCATTTTTACTTGTTCGCAGGGTAAGACTGAGCAATGACGAAGTTTTTACATGAAGGAGGGAAAAAGGCAGAAATACAGCAGCCAAAAAATATTGCACAGACACTCTGCACATCATGTAAGCAGTTTTACCACAATGGAAAAGGGAGAGATGAGGTGGATTTTATGGTGAAATAAAACTTGGAGTGTATTCTTTTTGAGACAAGGACCAGAAACCTTGTATAGACTCCATAGTCAGTCACTGAGACAGTTGGAGTAGGACATATTTTAAAAGACTTCTGGAATGTATGACATCATTTGCCTAGGCATGGAAACCAGGAAGTAACTAAAGAAATGTAAAAAATTGTTTAAAACCAGTAAATACAATAAACTTTCCTACCTGTTTACTAATGCTAGCAGTATAAGGATTCAAAATAGTCAATGTTGAGTGAAAGAGTGAAGTTCCATTTTAATGAAGAAATCATGGTTTGAGTACACTTTTTCAGATAGACAATAGCCACAAATATTTTTGGTAGATGAAGGAATGGAATAGGCCAAACAACAGGAGAAAAAGAGCATGATTCAGCCTGCAGCAAACACTTAAGCAACCATGGAAAAATTATATGTGGCACATTTTTAGGGCCAGAGTCACTTAGGTGACACTATTTTAGGGTGGCTAGTGATCAGGGACACTCACTGGCTGCTCTGGTGACACAATGTTTCTGTGTAGCCAGCCAGTGTCCCTGATGTCTAGCCACACCAGCACAGTGTCACCGTACCAGTGCAGCCAGCCAATGTCCCTGATTGCTAGCCACTCCCGGGACAGTGTCACCAGATCAGTGTAGCCATCAATAGTGTCCCAGATTGCTATCATATCAGTACAGTGTCAACAGACCATTCAAACCAGCAACAGTGTTCCTGATCGCCACCTGATCAGGGCCAGCGTCCCCAGACCAGTATAAGCCATCAACAGTGTTTCTGATTGCCGCCTCACCAATCCCAGTGCAAGCCAGCAACAGTGTTCCTCATCACGGTCACATCATTTCCAGAAACAATGTTCCTTATTGCCGTCACACCAGGGCCTGTGTCACCAGACTATTGTAAGCTATCAACAGTGTTCCTAATCACTGCCACACCAGTACAGTGTCACCAGACCAGTGTAAGCCAGAAACAATGTCTCTTTTTGCCACCACACCAGGGCCTGCGTCACCAGACCACTGTAAGCCATCAACAGTGTTACTGATTGCTGCCACACTAGCACAGTGTCACCAAACCAATGTAGCCAGCAACAGTGTTGCTGGCTGCATTGGTCTGGTGATTGCCACCACACAAGTCCCAGTCTCACCACAACAGTGTAAGCCAGCAACAGTGTTCCTGATCGCCGCCATACCAGTCCCTGTATCATCAGACCAGAGCAGCCAGCAACAGTGTTCTGATCACCACCACACCACTGCCAGTGGCCCAGACTAGTGCAGCCAGCAACAGTGTTCTTGATCAACTCCAAACTAGTGCAGTGTTGCCGCTGCCTACCACCTGTTCTGACCTTGACTGTTTATTGACCAAATTTCTCCCTTCTGCCTGGGCCACATCTGTGCCTGCCATCTGAACTGACCTATCTGCACATCCCAATGACCATGGTCCTGAAAGACACCAGTCCCAGCCATCCTCTGCAGACAACTGCACTCCTGAAACTACAGGAACTCTTTTGTTCACCCCCTTGTTTAGCCTCCTGTACTTCATGGCCCAGTGAACATGGCGGTCCTTGGGGCAATCAGGTACCAGTAGGCTAGGCTTGCTTGGCTTATAGAAATGGGAACTGCTATAGGTGATCCAAAGTTAAGCTATATTCCCTGACCATTCATATAGAGGTGAGCATTATAGTACTGTATGTTCTAACAAGGGATTAGACCATTGTGATATGTACATTGTATTATGTTTGGAGTGATTGGGAGTTTTTCTTGCAGCAAATGATGTATATGCTTATATATAACCAAAAAAAGTCTCTAAAAAATCTGGTGAAATGACAGGAGAAAATAAGCATATTTTACTACATGTAATGGGGTGGATTTACTAAATATAACGGTGTTGATTTACTAAAGGCACATATGGCCCACTACATATGACATATGTTCTAACAGAGGATGAGGCCATTGTGATATGCATGTACATTGTATTATGTTTGGAATGATTGGGGCTTTATGCAGCAAATTATGTATATACTGGTGTATATACACAAAAAAAGTCTCTAAAAATCTGGCGAAATGACAGGAGAAAATAAGAATATTTTACTACATGTAATGGGGTTGATTCACTAAAGGCACAGAGTGAGCACTTTGCAAGTGAAGTTGTTGTAGAGCATAGTAAATGAGAGGGTGCTCTGCTGACTTCCTTGCATGTGATTGTTTATTCTTTGTAAAGTGAAGCTTTACAACATGTACTAAGCTCTGGAGAAACTTGCAAATTGCACAGGCTATTTGCCCTAAAGTAGAACTATAGGCAAAACTTTTGTTTTCATTTTGGACAGAGTCCCAATATTTTTGGCAAAATAGTGTATTTGCCCCTGGCATTTTACGGCATTAAAGAATGAGAACATCAGGGTTGACAAATTTCAAACATACATACCATAGTTTGTAGACTCTATAACATTCACACAGATTAAATAATATATATTTGCTGTTTTTTCACCAAAGCAATGCAGCAAAATACATTTTTGCCTAAATTTATGACTAAAGTTTATTTAAGTTTTTTCGAAATTGTCAGTCTTTTTTCTTTTATATAGTAAAAAAAGTATAGTCAAAGTGGTTGATTTATTAAAAGAAAATAGACTTTGCACCTTGCAAGTGCAATTGCATTCTGTAGGGGCATTTGCTTCTGAGCTCAGTAATAAAGTCCAATCACATGCATGGACAAAAAACTGCTTTTACTTACACATGATTCAATGATGGAAGTTAGCAGAGCTGCTCCTCATTTAATAAGCTCTGCAGCATATATACTTGCAGAGTGCAACTGCACTTGCAAAGTGTACAATCTTTTTGCCTTTAGTAAATCAGCCCCAAAGTATCACAGTGCTACAACCTGAAAAATGGCCTGAAAAGGAAGGGAGTTTAACAAATACTTAAAGATGGCTGAAAGTTTAAATGCCTTTAAACCTATTAGAGAGGGACCAAAATGAAGAAGCTTTAGTAATGTTGCTACTGCGCAGCTTTGTTTACAACAGTGTTCTTTTAAATGACAGGGAAAAAGCAAAGGAACTAACAGACTGGATGTATCAGCTGGAATCAGAGAAGTTTGATCTTATGGAGAAAATGAAAACTCAGCGATATGAGGTATGATCAATAGCCACATCTAAAAATATGTACACATATAAAATGTGCAGCTTGAGAATACTCATCTTTCATCCTTCTCTTCCAGATTAATGTCCTCTACAATCGCATCAGTCATGCACAGAAGTTGTAAGTAGTGTTAGCCTTCTTTTAGAGCATATAAATTGCAGGATTATTGAGGCTGAATGATTTTTGGACTTTGAGCAGTACATAACATACTAACATGCATTATGCTCCAATAACAAAATATTGTAGCTGCGGGCATATTTTAGTCAGTTGTATCTTCTCACTTAAACTGTTTTTCATGGGGACAGGGTTGAGGATGGGTAGAGTTGTGAAAGGGCGGAGCTGATTTTTGTTGAGAGCCATAGCTGATCATTTTTAGTCTGGACAGTGTGGGAACAGCTTAGATATGGGCGTGCAGAAATTGTGTATTGATGTGACCAATGAGTAGTTAGGAGTAACTTGGCCAAAAACACACTTTGTAAAGTCAAATGAATGCTTGAATTCTACTGGAAACTCACAGGGGAACAAGGAGATGCAGGAAGGGTGGTTGCTGGCAGAGGTATACAAAATAAGTAGCAACTAATTTAGCATTACCTAAGCCACATGAAGCTCAATTGTCATTGATTTGTGTGCCACACAGTCCCCAACCATGTCTCCTATTTATTAAAGGTCATTCGTCTCAAGGCTCAGGTTTCATAAAGGAGCTTTGTATATGCTCCAAAACACGTAACTACCCCTGTCAACATTACTTCCGGTGCGTGCATTCCACAGTGGTCCCAGAAGTATGGTAGCCATCTTGCTTGTGCATTCTACCCTTCCCACAGCTGTTGTCAGGCGTATGAGATTTAGTGAGAGCCATGAGAGGAGACCCACTATCACATCTATATGGGATTGATGAGCTTGACAAACACATGCCTTCTGTGAACGTTTTTAACTGGTGTCTTCCAAATGAATATTGGTTGTATTGCACTGAAAGGTGCCTTCTTTTTCTCTTATGTTCTAACATGGTTTGGGGTAACAGAGTCTGAGGTAAGTGAACTGAAACCTTTGAGAAAGTATGGGGCAATGTTGGGAGAAAATATTTTGTAGGAGTTTGTGGAAATTCCTCAAGTGATGGGATATTCAAGAACCTGAGATTCCAAAGCGTTCAGCTACGGGAGGCCATTATTTGTGAAGGGGATTGGAGGGTAGTGAGCCTGTCCATTGTGAATCATGCAGTGTTATGTTGTGGGGAGGGCTATATAGCTTAGGGTAGAAATGAATACATCTTTTAGCAATCGCCTCAAAAGATACTTGTTTTTTTGCCCTTCCTGTCACTTATTTCAGTGATATGATTTGCAGTTCTGTGTTCTCCCAGGGTTTTGGCTTTGATGTCATGTTCTTAGTAAATTTTGGATTTGAGAAAAATATCTCTTAGACTTATATTCTAGGAAATAGAATAGTTCTGCCCTGGACCAGATCAGTACCGAAGTATTTGAAGCAGCAAAGATGTTTTTATGTTGTTTTCCTGCTAAAACAATTTCCCTTGAAGGATCATCTTATTGATCTGCATGTATTTTCTCAAGTTTTTTGCTCAGGGAAATAAATTCCCATCTCAGAGTACATTTGTGTGCCTCTTCAAAAATGAAAGTATTTATAGAGGCTAAGTCATTTTCAAATAAAGAGTCAGAGATTTTAAAGACCTTATTTAAGATATCAGTTAACAGAGACAGGTTGAGGTGTCAAATCAAATGCATAGGGCTACCATTGTTTGTCTCAAGGGTGATAGCTAGAGATGAGCGAATCGAACCAGGCGAAGTGGAATTCGTTTCGAATTTCAGGAAAAATTCGATTCGCGTCGAATCCGAATATTTGCATAATTCGGGTGCGCGAATCGGATTTTTCCCGATAAGCCGGCAAAAGTGTCCCTGCAGAGAGCTCCGCTATTTCTGACAGTTCTCTGACAGTTCCTTCACATGTACAGCGGTTGAAACATTGTATCTATTTGTTTCCATTTAGGATACAGATGTTTTTATTCGGAAATAAATAGATACAATGTTTCAACCGCTGTCAACCGCTGGAACTGTCAGAGAACTGTCAGAAATAGCGGAGCTCTCTGCAGATACACTTTTTGCTGTACTGGAATACTTCTTCTTTTCATTCTTCTTTTCATTCTTCTCGTTCTTCTTTTCATTCTTCTTTTCATTCTTCTTCTCATTCTTCTTTTCATTCTTCTTCTTCTTTTCATTCTTCTTTTCATTCTTCTCATTCTTCTTTTCTTCTTCAAAAGAAGAATGAGAAGAAGAATGAAAAGAAGAATGAGAAGAATGAAAAGAAGAAGAAGAATGAAAAGAAGAATGAGAAGAAGAATGAGAAGAATGAAAAGAAGAATGAGAAGAATGAAAAGAAGAATGAGAAGAATGAAAAGAAGAATGAAAAGAAGAAGAAGAATGAAAAGAAGAATGAAAAGAAGAAGAAGAAGAATCTTTTCATTTTTCTCATTCTTCTTTTCATTCTTCTTTTCATTCTTCTTCTTCTTCTTTTCATTCTTCTTCTTCTTTTCATTCTTCTTTTCATTCTTCTTCTTCTTCTTCTTTTCATTCTACTTCTTCTTTTCATTCTTCTTTTCATTCTTCTTCTTCTTCTTTTCATTCTTCTCATTCTTCTTTTCATTCTTCTTCTTCTTTTCATTCTTCTTCTTCTTTTCATTCTTCTTTTCATTCTTCTTCTTCTTCTTTTCATTCCTTCTCTTCTTCTTTTCATTCTTCTTTTCATTCTTCTTCTTCTTTTCATTCTTCTTCTTCTTCTTTTCATTCTTTTCATACCGCTGTATGGAGTGAATGTCAGAGAACTGTCAGAAATAGGCTATTTCTGACAGTTCTCTGACATTCACTCCTCAACCGCTGTATGGAGTATTGAATGTCAGAGAACTGTCAGAAATAGCCTATTTCTGACAGTTCTCTGACATTCACTCCATACAGCGGTTGAAACATTGTATCTATTTGTTTCCATAAATGGAAACAAATAGATACAATGTTTCAACCGCTGTATGGAGTGAATGTCAGAGAACTGTCAGAAATAGCGGAGCTCATCTCTAGTGATAGCTAAAGAAGCATCTGAGTATGTTTGTGGAAGAATTTTGGTGTCTAGTAAGCTGAGGATGTCTTCATTAGAGATAAAAAATATATATTTATGGTATATTTAGCACGAGGAGGAAAATAGAAAGCATAATCTTTATCCTCTGGCTGAAGTATACGCTATATGTCAACAAGATGCAGGTCGCTTAGTGTTTTTAGGGTGCTTTGAGGGTCTGGTACGAAAAAGTTAAGTGTTTGGGAACTAGAGCCACATTTAACGCAGACCTTCATTCCCAAAAGGGAGTTTGTTCCCTGTCAACCCTCCTTTTTTTTTTACTTTTTTTTTTTTATTTGTCTCTGGCCCCACCTTGCAGCCATTCTCACCTAGGTGAGAATAGCATGTCACAGAATCACCAGAGGCTACAGAACAGCTGGAAGGTGACCCAGCAAGCATCATAGGGATTACCTTTTGAACCTGGAAGTGGTAGCCAACTCTATCAGTAAAGAATTCCAAGATGACGACCGGGCTATATCTCCAGAACAGTGAATTGCAACAGGACAACGCTGGATTTGCTGGGCAGGTGAGTATGTGTTTTGATGAGAAGACCATCAGGAAGAATTTGTTGGTCATTCTAGAGATTTTCCTATTGGAAAAAGTCTATTTGGGTTTTGCTTTTTTTTGTCATGAAATAGAGCTATAGCTATTTTTTTTAGGATGTATGACCCTTTGGTGTTGAGAGAGACAAGCCCGTTTTTAGCAATCAACATGATTTCAGAGCTAAAAATGGAATGAAAAAAAATGTAATAAGATGTCAGAAGGTGAAATTCCACCTGGGAATGTTTTGAAGTTTATCTGTCATGGATAGGGGCTGCAGGAGAACCATTGCCCATAGAACTCTGTGTTTTATTGTGTTTTCAGTTTATCCAGAAAGAACTATCATTTTAGAATTTGGATTCCTACTGTATGTATAATGTATTCCTATGTGAGTGCTGGACTGTGGGGTGGGCATTGTCTATGATAATGTGATTAGCTATTACCTGGTGGTTTTCTGTATAAATTCAATGTGTTTCTCTAATAAAGCAGTTCTTCTAGTTTACTCCAAAAACTGGTGTTGTCTAGGGGTAGATACTAGAGATGAGCGAATCGAAGTAGGCGAAGTGGAATTCGAGTCGAATATTGGAAAATTTTATATTTTAAATTTTAAATTTTATATTTTATCCGAAAAATAGCCTACTTCGGAAGCGCGAATCGAAATTTTTCCTAAAATGGCGGCGGACATGTGCGGCGACGGAGCGGGGATGTCTGGGAAGGCGCGCAGACAAGGCGCGCTGACCCATAATGCATTCCTTAATGACATGTGATCGCATTAGCCAATCAGCAGCCAGGCAGCCAGCACTGTGTAATGGTCGAGCTATAAATAGCGGCCATTTTAGAATTCTTCATTTGCCTCCAGTCATTCAAGAGAGGCAGACCGCTCTGTATTAGGGACAGAGTTAGGGCCACAGAAACGTTACTTGGGGACAGAGAAACGTTACTTAGGGACAGAGAAGCATTACTCAGGGACACAGAATTGTTAATGAGGGCCACAGAATCGTTACTTAGGGCCAAAGAAACGCTAGTTAGGGCCACAGAATTGTTACTCAGGGACAGACAGAATTGTTACTGAGTGCCAGAGAATTGTTACTTAGGGCCACAGAAACGTTAGTTAGGGCCACAGAATTGTTACTCAGGGACAGACACAGAATTGTTACTGAGGGCCACAGAACTGTTACTTAGGGCCACAGAAACGTTATTAGGGCCACAGAATTGTTACTCAGGGACAGACAGAATTGTTACTGAGTGCCAGAGAATTGTTACTTAGGGCCACAGAAACGTTAGTTAGGGCCACAGAATTGTTACTCAGGGACAGACACAGAATTGTTACTGAGGGCCACAGAACTGTTACTTAGGGCCACAGAAACGTTATTAGGGCCACAGAATTGTTACTCAGGGACAGACAGAATTGTTACTGAGTGCCAGAGAATTGTTACTGAGGGCCACAGAAACGTTAGTTAGGGCCACAGAATTGTTACTCAGGGACAGACACAGAATTGTTACTGAGGGCCACAGAACTGTTACTGAGGGCCACAGAAACGTTAGTTAGGGCCACAGAAACGTTACTCAGGGACACAGAATTGTTACTGAGGGCCACAGAACTGTTACTTAGTGCCACAGAAACGTTAGTTAGGGCCACAGAATTGTTACTCAGGGACAGACACAGAATTGTTACTGAGGGCCACAGAATTGTTACTTAGGGCCACAGAAACGTTACTCAGGGACACAGAATTGTTACTGAGGGCCACAGAACTGTTACTTAGGGCCACAGAATTGTTACTCAGGGACAGACACAGAATTGTTACTCAGGGACACAGAATTGTTACTGAGGGCCACAGAACCGTTACTTAGGGCCACAGAAACGTTACTCAGGGACACAGAATTGTTACTGAGGGGAACATAACCGTTACTTAGGGCCACATAATTGTTACTCAGGGACAGACACAGAATTGTTACTGAGGGACACAGAATTGTTACTGAGGGCCACAACCGTTACTTAGGGCCACAGAATTGTTACTCAGGGACACAGAATTGTTACTGAGGGCCACAGAACCGTTACTTAGGGCCACAGAATTGTTACTCAGGGACAGACACAGAATTGTTACTGAGGGACACAGAATTGTTACTGAGGGCCACAGAAACGTTAATCAGGGACACAGAATTGTTACTGAGGGCCACAGAACCGTTACTTAGGGCCACATAAAAGTTAATCAGGGACACAGAATTGTTACTGAGGGCCACAGAACCGTTACTTAGGGCCACAGAATTGTTACTCAGGGACAGACACAGAATTGTTACTGAGGGACACAGAATTGTTACTGAGGGCCACAGAACCGTTACTTAGGGCCACAGAAACGTTAATCAGGGACACAGAATTGTTACTGAGGGCCACAGAACCGTTACTTAGGGCCACATAAACGTTAATCAGGGACACAGAATTGTTACTGAGGGCCACAGAACCATTACTTAGGGCCACAGAATTGTTACTCACGGACAGACACAGAATTGTTTCTTGAGGGACACAGAATTGTTACTGAGGGCCACAGAACCGTTACTTAGGGCCACAGAAACGTTAATCAGGGACACAGAATTGTTACTGAGGGCCACAGAACCGTTACTTAGGGCCACGTAAACGTTAATCAGGGACAGACACAGAATTGTTACTGAGGGACACAGAATTGTTACTGAGGGACACAGAATTGTTACTGAGGGCCACAGAACCGTTACTTAGGGCCACAGAATTGTTACTTAGGGACACAGAATTGTTACTGAGGGCCACAGAACCGTTACTTAGGGCCACAGAATTGTTACTTAGGGACACAGAATTGTTACTGAGGGCCACAGAACCGTTACTTAGGGCCACAGATTTGTTACTTAGGAACACAGAATTGTTACTGAGGGCCACAGAACTGTTACTTAGGGCCACAGAATTGTTACTCGGACAGACACAGAATTGTTACTCAGGGACACAGAATTGTTACTGAGGGCCACAGAACCGTTACTTAGGGCCACAGAATTGTTACTCAGGGACACAGAATTGTTACTGAGGGCCAAAGAACTGTTACTTAGGGCCACAGAATTGTTACTCAGGGACACAGAATTGTTACTGAGGGCCACAGAACTGTTACTTAGGGCCACAGAAAGGTTACTCAGGGACACAGAATTGTTACTGAGGGCCACAGAACTGTTACTTAGGGCCACAGAATTGTTACTCGGACAGACACAGAATTGTTACTCAGGGACACAGAATTGTTACTGAGGGCCACAGAACCGTTACTTAGGGCCACATAAACGTTAATCAGGGACACAGAATTGTTACTGAGGGCCACAGAACCGTTACTTAGGGCCACATAATTGTTACTCAGGGACAGACACAGAATTGTTACTGAGGGACACAGAATTGTTACTGAGGGCCACAGAACCGTTACTTAGGGCCACAGAATTGTTACTCAGGGACAGACACAGAATTGTTACTCAGGGACACAGAATTGTTACTCAGGGACACAGAATCGTTGAATTTAAGAGTATGTCAGACAACATGCAGAGGAGTGGCAGAGGAGGCAATGTTTTAGGAGCGAGCAGACGTGGCAGCAGAGGAAGGGGTCGAGGCAGCACTATTCGCAGCCAGAGGCCAGTGCTCCCGGTGTCATCCAGCGGTCGTGTCTCCACCGACAACCCTGCCGTCGTCGATTGGTTGGCTCGCTCGTCTTCCTCTTCCCAGGTCACCTCTGACACCTACAGCCAACGGTCGGTGGGTACGTCAGACACAACCGTTAGTTGGCATGGCCCGGGACCAAGCCCACTGAAATCACGTGTCCTCTACCTGCCCCTGTCCTTTGGTGTTCCCTCACCAAGCGAAGTATCGCATGCTGTGGGCTCAGCCCCACTGTACAGTGAGGAAGAGCTAACAGAGGGCGGTCAGGAACGGGGGGAGACATCCGCCTTTTCAGCAGCCAGGCGAAGAAGTAGTGGCGAGGAGAGTGGCTCGGTAGCCGGTCTAGAGACAGGTCTGTCTCCTGACCCAGACGCAGCCGAGGGGGCTAGTAGTGAGGCGGAGACCCTACTTGATGATGAGGAGGTTGATCGCACTTGGCAGCCTCGTCGTCATCAGGCAATTTCTTCCGCATCATCAGGAGAAGAGGGTGGCAGCTTGGCAGCGAGCAAAACAGTCGGTGGGTTGCCCAGGAGACAGCAGCAGGGTCGCAGCAGTGTCAGTGGAGCCAAACGGCCACGGAGTAGAGCACCAGCTCCACTGCAGCCTACCACCACGGCCAGTATTGGTGCCGGTGTGCACGGAGGAAGCAGCAGTCAGCCAGTGAGGAGTATCGGGGGCAAAGTTTCCTACTCGGCGGTGTGGCAATTTTTTGTCAAGCCGCCCGAGGAAGTAAACGTAGCCGTATGTCGACTATGTGGCCAGAAAGTCAAGCGTGGCCAGGGGGCCCATGTTGGGACTACAGCGTTGCGGCAGCATATGCAGCGTCGCCATTTGGTGGCCTGGGAAAACCGTGATAAAGATACGGCGGTTCTGCCCGCCCCAGCCCCCGCTCCATCACCCGCTCCGTTACTTGCTCCGTCACCTGACGTCAATCGCCCTCCATCAGCCAGTCAAGGCTCCAACACCTCTGCTGAGGGGAGTTGTCGCTCGTTGGCATCTTCCGCTCGTTCAGATGCTCCTTCTCCTGCTACTCCTCTTCACGGATTCCGTCAGCAGTCTTTCTTGGAATCCGTTTCCAAGAGACAACAGTTTGCGAGCACGCACCCGACGGTGCAAAAGCTGAACGTCCTCCTGTCCAAGTTGCTGGTGCTGCAGTCCCTCCCTTTCCAAGTGGTGGACTCAGCACCTTTCCGAGAAATGATGGCTTGTGCCGCGCCGCGGTGGAGAGTGCCAAGCCGTCATTTCTTCGCCAAAAAGGCAGTGCCAGCCCTGCATTCACATGTAGAAGAGATGGTGGGCCAGTCTTTGAGCATGTCGGTCTCTGCCAAAGTGCACAGCAGCGCCGACGTGTGGAGCTGTAACTACGGTCAGGGACAGTACATGTCATTTACGGCCCACTGGGTGAACGTGGTGCCGTCACAGCCGCACCAGCAACTTGGACAGGTCACGCCGCTTTTGCCTCCACGTTTGCACGTCCTTGGTCCGGCAAAGATGTCCGCCTATACCACCTCTTCTTCCGCCGTGTCCTCAGCCGCCACCCCCGTGCCAAGTCCCATTACCCGACCGGCATATCACATGTGCAGGGCGCAATGGTGTCACGCTGTGCTGCACCTGGTATGCCTTGGCGAACGTAGTCACACAGGGGAGGAACTTCTCAGTGTAATGAACAGAGAAATCGACAGATGGCTGTCTCCGCGCAAACTCAAAATCGGAACCATGTTGACCGACAACGGAAAGAACATGTTGTCTGCTCTGCGTCAAGGAAGGTTGTGCCATGCGCCATGCATGGCTCACGTGTTCAATCTGGTTGTCAAGCGGTTCCTAAAATCCACCATCCCACTGCAAGACATCCTTAAAATGTCACGTAAACTTTGCATGCATTTCAGCCATTCCTACACCGCAAAGCACACCCTCCTTGAGCTGCAGCGGCAGAACGGAATTGCACAGCATCGCCTGATCTGCGACGTTGCAACAAGGTGGAATTCAACCCTACACATGTTAGACCGCCTTTACGAACAGCGAAAGGCCATCACCGATTTCCTGATGTTACAAGCGGATAAAGGTACTCCCCTGTGTAACTTTGATGTCAGCCATTGGCAGCTCATGCGTGACACCTGCCGCTTGCTCAGGCCCTTTGAGGAGGCCACGCTATTCGTGAGTCGGCAGGACTATGGGATGAACGACGTCATTCCTCTGTTGCACGTCCTGGAACAAATGCTGTTAACAATGGCTGGTCAGGGTGCGGTAGACGTGGCGCACAGATCTCAACGCCACATGACCCCTGTGGGGGCAGGACAGGAAGAAGAGGAGGAGGTAGAGGAGGACATTTGTGCTCAGGAATTATTGAGTGAAATGGGTGGTTTTTCCACTCAGCGGACAGGAGTGGAGGAGCAGGAGCATCTGGTAGAGGAGGAGGAGGAGGAGACAGAGGACCCAGACGCACTGTGGCAGTATGCTGTGGAGATGAAGGCAGGGAGTTCCTCGCATTCCTTGGCACAAATGGCCCATAGCATGCTCGGTTGCTTGCGTAGCGACAGCCGAATAATAACCATCAGACAGAGGGATGACTTTTGGCTGTCCACCTTGTTGGACCCTCGCTACCGTTCAAAAATGGTGGCCTTTTTCACACCTGCTGAGAGGGAGGCCAAAATAACGTACTATAAAAACCACCTATGTAGTCAGTTGGTCTCTGCCTTTGTGCGCCAACGTCCATCCTCAGACACTGTGGGCCCTGTGAGCTCGCGTTCCGCTGCCATGGCAGCAGGGGAGGGGTGGGGTGGTAGGAGCAGTGGCAGCTCCACCAGCAGCGGCTGCCTCAGTCTGCAGTCGATGATGAGTAGCTTTCTTCACCAGCGCAGTGAGGAAACTACTAACCAGCCGCAGCAGCAGCAGCAGCATCAGGTGGACCTGGAGCAGGACCTCAAACAACAGGCTTGGGCCTACTTGGAAAGCACCCTGCCAACCGAGGTAGACAATCCCCTTGACTACTGGGCAACGAAACTTGACCTTTGGCCCCAACTAGCTGAATTTGCCCTTGAAAGGCTGTCATGCCCGGCCAGTAGCGTGGCATCGGAGCGCGTGTTTAGTGCGGCAGGAGGTATTGTAACTCCGCGGAGGACACGACTGTCCACCCAAAGTGTGGAGAGACTCACGTTTGTGAAAATGAATCAGGCGTGGATTAGTCTGGATTTCAAACCACCAGTTCCTGACACAACTGACTAAATCCGCCATGAATCATGCCTCAAACATGTGCCACTTTCAGGTCTCCTCACACACTGCTGGTGTGTTCCATTTTTTGTCATAGGGTGCTGGCAGATTACGGGCCTCCCATAGCTGCTGCCAGGCCCCTAATCTGCCATGGGCCCCTATATACCGCCTCCTCATGCTGCTGCCAGGTCCAGAGTCTCTCATGGGTCCCTGTACGGCCTCCCATTGCTGCTGTCTCCATCGCCACACTCTGCCATGTGCCACTTTCAGGTCTCCTCACACTGCTGGTGTGTTGAATTTTTTGACATAGGGTGCTGGCAGATTACGGGCCTCCTATAGCTGCTGCCAGGCCCCTAATCTGCCATAGGCCCCTATATACCGCCTCCTCATGCTGCTGCCAAGTCCAGAGTCTGTCATGGGTCCATGTACGGCCTCCCATTGCTGCTGTCTCCATCGCCACACTCTGCCATGTGCCACTTTCAGGTCTCCTCACACACTGCTGGTGTGTTGAATTTTTTGACATAGGGTGCTGGCAGATTACGGGCCTCCTATAGCTGCTGCCAGGCCCCTAATCTGCCATAGGCCCCTATATACCGCCTCCTCATGCTGCTGCCAAGTCCAGAGTCTGTCATGGGTCCCTGTACGGCCTCCCATTGCTGCTGTCTCCATCGCCACACTCTGCCATGTGCCACTTTCAGGTCTCCTCACACTGCTGGTGTGTTGAATTTTTTGACATAGGGTGCTGGCAGATTACGGGCCTCCTATAGCTGCTACCAGGCCCCTAATCTGCCATGGGCCCCTATATACCGCCTCCTCATGCTGCTGCCAAGTCCAGAGTCTGTCATGGGTCCCTGTACGGCCTCCCATTGCTGCTGTCTCCATCGCCACACTCTGCCATGTGCCACTTTCAGGTCTCCTCACACTGCTGGTGTGTTGAATTTTTTGACATAGGGTGCTGGCAGATTACGGGCCTCCTATAGCTGCTGCCAGGCCCCTAATCTGCCATAGGCCCCTATATACCGCCTCCTCATGCTGCTGCCAAGTCCAGAGTCTGTCATGGGTCCCTGTACGGCCTCCCATTGCTGCTGTCTCCATCGCCACACTCTGCCATGTGCCACTTTCAGGTCTCCTCACACACTGCTGGTGTGTTGAATTTTTTGACATAGGGTGCTGGCAGATTACGGGCCTCCTATAGCTGCTGCCAGGCCCCTAATCTGCCATAGGCCTCTATATACCGCCTCCTCATGCTGCTGCCAAGTCCAGAGTCTGTCATGGGTCCCTGTACGGCCTCCCATTGCTGCTGTCTCCATCGCCACACTCTGCCATGTGCCACTTTCAGGTCTCCTCACACTGCTGGTGTGTTGAATTTTTTGACATAGGGTGCTGGCAGATTACGGGCCTCCTATAGCTGCTGCCAGGCCCCTAATCTGCCATAGGCCCCTATATACCGCCTCCTCATGCTGCTGCCAAGTCCAGAGTCTGTCATGGGTCCATGTACGGCCTCCCATTGCTGCTGTCTCCATCGCCACACTCTGCCATGTGCCACTTTCAGGTCTCCTCACACACTGCTGGTGTGTTGAATTTTTTGACATAGGGTGCTGGCAGATTACGGGCCTCCTATAGCTGCTGCCAGGCCCCTAATCTGCCATAGGCCCCTATATACCGCCTCCTCATGCTGCTGCCAAGTCCAGAGTCTGTCATGGGTCCCTGTACGGCCTCCCATTGCTGCTGTCTCCATCGCCACACTCTGCCATGTGCCACTTTCAGGTCTCCTCACACTGCTGGTGTGTTGAATTTTTTGACATAGGGTGCTGGCAGATTACGGGCCTCCTATAGCTGCTGCCAGGCCCCTAATCTGCCATAGGCCCCTATATACCGCCTCCTCATGCTGCTGCCAAGTCCAGAGTCTGTCATGGGTCCATGTACGGCCTCCCATTGCTGCTGTCTCCATCGCCACACTCTGCCATGTGCCACTTTCAGGTCTCCTCACACACTGCTGGTGTGTTGAATTTTTTGACATAGGGTGCTGGCAGATTACGGGCCTCCTATAGCTGCTGCCAGGCCCCTAATCTGCCATAGGCCCCTATATACCGCCTCCTCATGCTGCTGCCAAGTCCAGAGTCTGTCATGGGTCCCTGTACGGCCTCCCATTGCTGCTGTCTCCATCGCCACACTCTGCCATGTGCCACTTTCAGGTCTCCTCACACTGCTGGTGTGTTGAATTTTTTGACATAGGGTGCTGGCAGATTACGGGCCTCCTATAGCTGCTACCAGGCCCCTAATCTGCCATGGGCCCCTATATACCGCCTCCTCATGCTGCTGCCAAGTCCAGAGTCTGTCATGGGTCCCTGTACGGCCTCCCATTGCTGCTGTCTCCATCGCCACACTCTGCCATGTGCCACTTTCAGGTCTCCTCACACTGCTGGTGTGTTGAATTTTTTGACATAGGGTGCTGGCAGATTACGGGCCTCCTATAGCTGCTGCCAGGCCCCTAATCTGCCATAGGCCCCTATATACCGCCTCCTCATGCTGCTGCCAAGTCCAGAGTCTGTCATGGGTCCCTGTACGGCCTCCCATTGCTGCTGTCTCCATCGCCACACTCTGCCATGTGCCACTTTCAGGTCTCCTCACACACTGCTGGTGTGTTGAATTTTTTGACATAGGGTGCTGGCAGATTACGGGCCTCCAATAGCTGCTGCCAGGCCCCTAATCTGCCATAGGCCTCTATATACCGCCTCCTCATGCTGCTGCCAAGTCCAGAGTCTGTCATGGGTCCCTGTACGGCCTCCCATTGCTGCTGTCTCCATCGCCACACTCTGCCATGTGCCACTTTCAGGTCTCCTCACACTGCTGGTGTGTTGAATTTTTTGACATAGGGTGCTGGCAGATTACGGGCCTCCTATAGCTGCTGCCAGGCCCCTAATCTGCCATAGGCCCCTATATACCGCCTCCTCATGCTGCTGCCAAGTCCAGAGTCTGTCATGGGTCCCTGTACGGCCTCCCATTGCTGCTGTCTCCATCGCCACACTCTGCCATGTGCCACTTTCAGGTCTCCTCACACACTGCTGGTGTGTTGAATTTTTTGACATAGGGTGCTGGCAGATTACGGGCCTCCTATAGCTGCTGCCAGGCCCCTAATCTGCCATAGGCCCCTATATACCGCCTCCTCATGCTGCTGCCAAGTCCAGAGTCTGTCATGGGTCCCTGTACGGCCTCCCATTGCTGCTGTCTCCATCGCCACACTCTGCCATGTGCCACTTTCAGGTCTCCTCACACTGCTGGTGTGTTGAATTTTTTGACATAGGGTGCTGGCAGATTACGGGCCTCCTATAGCTGCTGCCAAACCCCTAATCAGCCATAGGCCCCTATATACCGCCTCCTCATGCTGCTGCCAAGTCCAGAGTCTGTCATGGGTCCCTGTACGGCCTCCCATTGCTGCTGTCTCCATCGCCACACTCTGCCATGTGCCACTTTCAGGTCTCCTCACACTGCTGGTGTGTTGAATTTTTTGACATAGGGTGCTGGCAGATTACGGGCCTCCTATAGCTGCTGCCAGGCCCCTAATCTGCCATAGGCCCCTATATACCGCCTCCTCATGCTGCTGCCAGGTCCAGAGTCTCTCATGGGTCCCTGTACGGCCTCCCATTGCTGCTGTCTCCATCGCCACACTCTGCCATGTGCCACTTTCAGGTCTCCTCACACACTGCTGGTGTGTTGAATTTTTTGACATAGGGTGCTGGCAGATTACGGGCCTCCCATAGCTGCTGCCAGGCCCCTAATCTGCCATGGGCCCCTATATACCGCCTCCTCATGCTGCTGCCAAGTCCAGAGTCTGTCATGGGTCCCTGTACGGCCTCCCATTGCTGCTGTCTCCATCGCCACACTCTGCCATGTGCCACTTTCAGGTCTCCTCACACTGCTGGTGTGTTGAAATTTTTGACATAGGGTGCTGGCAGATTACGGGCCTCCTATAGCTGCTGCCAGGCCCCTAATCTGCCATAGGCCCCTATATACCGCCTCCTCATGCTGCTGCCAAGTCCAGAGTCTGTCATGGGTCCCTGTACGGCCTCCCATTGCTGCTGTCTCCATCGCCACACTCTGCCATGTGCCACTTTCAGGTCTCCTCACACACTGCTGGTGTGTTGAATTTTTTGACATAGGGTGCTGGCAGATTACGGGCCTCCTATAGCTGCTGCCAGGCCCCTAATCTGCCATAGGCCCCTATATACCGCCTCCTCATGCTGCTGCCAAGTCCAGAGTCTGTCATGGGTCCCTGTACGGACTCCCATTGCTGCTGTCTCCATCGCCACACTCTGCCATGTGCCACTTTCAGGTCTCCTCACACACTGCTGGTGTGTTGAATTTTTTGACATAGGGTGCTGGCAGATTACGGGCCTCCTATAGCTGCTGCCAGGCCCCTAATCTGCCATAGGCCCCTATATACCGCCTCCTCATGCTGCTGCCAAGTCCAGAGTCTGTCATGGGTCCCTGTACGGCCTCCCATTGCTGCTGTCTCCATCGCCACACTCTGCCATGTGCCACTTTCAGGTCTCCTCACACTGCTGGTGTGTTGAATTTTTTGACATAGGGTGCTGGCAGATTACGGGCCTCCTATAGCTGCTGCCAGGCCCCTAATCTGCCATGGGCCCCTATATACCGCCTCCTCATGCTGCTGCCAAGTCCAGAGTCTGTCATGGGTCCCTGTACAGCCTCCCATTGCTGCTGTCTCCATCGCCACACTCTGCCATGTGCCACTTTCAGGTCTCCTCACACTGCTGGTGTGTTGAATTTTTTGACATAGGGTGCTGGCAGATTACGGGCCTCCTATAGCTGCTGCCAGGCCCCTAATCTGCCATAGGCCCCTATATACCGCCTCCTCATGCTGCTGCTAAGTCCAGAGTCTGTCATGGGTCCCTGTACGGCCTCCCATTGCTGCTGTCTCCATCGCCACACTCTGCCATGTGCCACTTTCAGGTCTCCTCACACTGCTGGTGTGTTCCATTTTTTGACATAGGGTGCTGGCAGATTACGGGCCTCCTATAGCTGCTGCCAGGCCCCTAATCTGCCATAGGCCCCTATATACCGCCTCCTCATGCTGCTGCCAGGTCCAGAGTCTCTCATGGGTCCCTGTACGGCCTCCCATTGCTGCTGTCTCCATTGCCACACTCTGCCATGTGCCACTTTCAGGTCTCCTCACACACTGCTGGTGTGTTGAATTTTTTGACATAGGGTGCTGGCAGATTACGGGCCTCCCATAGCTGCTGCCAGGCCCCTAATCTGCCATGGGCCCCTATATACCGCCTCCTCATGCTGCTGCCAAGTCCAGAGTCTGTCATGGGTCCCTGTACGGCCTCCCATTGCTGCTGTCTCCATCGCCACACTCTGCCATGTGCCACTTTCAGGTCTCCTCACACTGCTGGTGTGTTGAATTTTTTGACATAGGGTGCTGGCAGATTACGGGCCTCCTATAGCTGCTGCCAGGCCCCTAATCTGCCATAGGCCCCTATATACCGCCTCCTCATGCTGCTGCCAAGTCCAGAGTCTGTCATGGGTCCCTGTACGGCCTCCCATTGCTTCTGTCTCCATCGCCACACTCTGCCATGTGCCACTTTCAGGTCTCCTCACACACTGCTGGTGTGTTGAATTTTTTGACATAGGGTGCTGGCAGATTACGGGCCTCCTATAGCTGCTGCCAGGCCCCTAATCTGCCATAGGCCCCTATATACCGCCTCCTCATGCTGCTGCCAAGTCCAGAGTCTGTCATGGGTCCCTGTACGGCCTCCCATTGCTGCTGTCTCCATCGCCACACTCTGCCATGTGCCACTTTCAGGTCTCCTCACACACTGCTGGTGTGTTGAATTTTTTGACATAGGGTGCTGGCAGATTACGGGCCTCCTATAGCTGCTGCCAGGCCCCTAATCTGCCATAGGCCTCTATATACCGCCTCCTCATGCTGCTGCCAAGTCCAGAGTCTGTCATGGGTCCCTGTATGGCCTCCCATTGCTGCTGTCTCCATCGCCACACTCTGCCATGTGCCACTTTCAGGTCTCCTCACACACTGCTGGTGTGTTGAATTTTTTGACATAGGGTGCTGGCAGATTACGGGCCTCCTATAGCTGCTGCCAGGCCCCTAATCTGCCATAGGCCCCTATATACCGCCTCCTCATGCTGCTGCCAAGTCCAGAGTCTGTCATGGGTCCCTGTACGGCCTCCCATTGCTGCTGTGTCCATCGCCACACTCTGCCATGTGCCACTTTCAGGTCTCCTCACACACTGCTGGTGTGTTGAATTTTTTGACATAGGGTGCTGGCAGATTACGGGCCTCCTATAGCTGCTGCCAGGCCCCTAATCTGCCATGGGCCCCTATATACCGCCTCCTCATGCTGCTGCCAAGTCCAGAGTCTGTCATGGGTCCCTGTACGGCCTCCCATTGCTGCTGTCTCCATCGCCACACTCTGCCATGTGCCACTTTCAGGTCTCCTCACACTGCTGGTGTGTTGAATTTTTTGACATAGGGTGCTGGCAGATTACGGGCCTCCCATAGCTGCTGCCAGGCCCCTAATCTGCCATGGGCCCCTATATACCGCCTCCTCATGCTGCTGCCAAGTCCAGAGTCTGTCATGGGTCCCTGTACGGCCTCCCATTGCTGCTGTCTCCATCGCCACACTCTGCCATGTGCCACTTTCAGGTCTCCTCACACTGCTGGTGTGTTGAATTTTTTGACATAGGGTGCTGGCAGATTACGGGCCTCCCATAGCTGCTGCCAGGCCCCTAATCTGCCATAGGCCCCTATATACCGCCTCCTCATGCTGCTGCCAGGTCCAGAGTCTGTCATGGGTCCCTGTACGGCCTCCCATTGCTGCTGTCTCCATCGCCACACTCTGCCATGTGCCACTTTCAGGTCTCCTCTCACTGCTGGTGTGTTCCATTTTTTGTCATAGGGTGCTGGCAGATTACGGGCCTCCCATAGCTGCTGCCAGGCCCCTAATCTGCCATGGGCCCCTATACCGACTCCTCATGCTGTGACGTTGCAACAAGGTGGAATTCAACCCTACATATGTTAGACCGCCTTTACGAACAGCAAAAGGCCATCACAGATTTCCTGATGTTAAAAGCAGATAAAGGTACTCCCTGTGTAACTTAGATGTCAGCCATTGGCAGCTCATGCGTGACACCTGCGCTTGCTCAGGCCCTTTGAGGAGGCCACGCTATTCGTGAGTCGGCAGGACTATGGGATGAACGACGTCATTCCTCTGTTGCACGTCCTGGAACAAATGCTGTTAACAATGGCTGGTCAGGGTGCGGTAGACGTGGCGCACAGATCTCAACGCCACATGACCCCTGTGGGGGCAGGACAGGAAGAAGAGGAGGAGGTAGAGGAGGACATTGGTGCTCAGGAATTATTGAGTGAAATGGGTGGTTTTTCCACTCAGCGGACAGGAGTGGAGGAGCAGGAGCATCTGGTAGAGGAGGAGGAAGAGGAGACAGAGGACCCAGACGCACCGTGGCAGTATGCTGTGGAGATGGAGGCAGGGAGTCCCTCGCATTCCTTGGCACAAATGGCCCATAGCATGCTCGCTTGCTTGCGTAGCGACAGCCGAATAATAACCATTAGACAGAGGGATGACTTTTGGCTGTCCACCTTGTTGGACCCTCGCTACCATTCAAAAATGGTGGCCTTTTTCACACCTGCAGAGAGGGAGGCCAAAATAACGTACTATAAAAACCACCTATGTAGTCAGCTGGTCTCTGCCTGTCTGCGCCAACGTCCATCCTCAGACACTGTGGGCCCTGTGCGCTCACGTTCCGCTGCCATGGCAGCAGGGGAGGGGTGGGGTGGTAGGAGCAGTGGCAGCTCCACCAGCAGCAGCTGCCTCAGTCTGCAGTCGATGATGAGTAGCTTTCTTCACCAGCGCAGTGAGGAAACTACTAACCAGCCGCAGCAGCAGCAGCAGCAGCATCAGGTGGACCTGGAGCAGGACCTCAAACAACAGGCTTGGGCCTAATTGGACAGCACCCTGCCAACCGAGGTAGACAATCCCCTTGACTACTGGGCAACGAAACTTGACCTTTGGCCCCAACTAGCTGAATTTGCCCTTGAAAGGCTGTCATGCCCGGCCAGTAGCGTGGCATCGGAGCGCGTGTTTAGTGCGGCAGGAGGTATTGCAACTCCGCGGAGGACACGACTGTCCACCCAAAGTGTGGAGAGACTCACGTTTGTGAAAATGAATCAGGCGTGGATTAGTCTGGATTTCAAACCACCAGTTCCTGACACAACTGACTAAATCTGCCATGAATCATGCCCCAAACATGTGCCACTTTCAGGTCTCCTCACACTGCTGGTGTGTTCCATTTTTTGTCATAGGGTGCTGGCAGATTACGGGCCTCCCATAGCTGCTGCCAGGCCCCTAATCTGCCATGGGCCCCTATACCGCCTCCTCATGCTGCTGCCAGGTCCAGAGTCTCTCATGGGTCCCTGTACGGCCTCCCATTGCTGCTGTCTCCATCGCCACACTCTGCCATGTGCCACTTTCAGGTCTCCTCACACTGCTGGTGGGTTCCATTTTTTGTCATAGGGTGCTGGCAGATTACGGGCCTCCCATAGCTGCTGCCAGGCCCCTAATCTGCCATGGGCCCCCGTACCGACTCCTCATGCTGCTGCCAGGCCCGTAATCTGTCATGGGCCCCTGTTGTCGCTTGTTGGCATATTCCGCTCGTTCAGATGCTCCTTCTCCTGCTACTCCTCTTCACGGATTCCGTCAGCAGTCTTTCTTGGAATCCGTTTCCAAGAGACAACAGTTTGCGAGCACGCACCCGACGGTGCAGAAGCTGAACGTCCTCCTGTCCAAGTTGCTGCTGCCAGGCTCGTAATCTGTCATGCGCCCCTGTACCGCCTCCTCATGCTGCTGCCAGGTCCAGAGTGTGTCATGGGCCCCCGTACCGACTCCTCATGCTGCTGCCAGGCCCGTAATCTTTCATGGGCCCCTGTACCGCCTCCCCATGCTGCTGCCAGGTCCAGAGTGTGTCATGGGTCCCTGTACGGCCTCCCATTGCTGCTGCCAGGCCCGTAATCTGCCATGGGCCCCCGTACCGACTCCTCATGCTGCTGCCAGGCCCGTAATCTGTCATGGGCCCCTGTACCGCCTCCTCATGCTGCTGCCAGGTCCAGAGTGTGTCATGGGTCCCTGTACGGCCTCCCATTGCTGCTGTCTCTATCGCCACACTCTGCCATGTGCCACTTTCAGGTCTCCTCACACTGCTGGTGGTTTCCATTTTTGTCATAGGGTGCTGTATGGCCTCCCATTGCTGCTGCCTCCACCGCCACACTGTGGCTCCACACTCTGGTTTTGGCCCCGTGACTGCCCAAATGAGTGAAGTGTGCGGTGATTCTAAGATCGACGGCACTCATCTGCATGTCATACTGACTGACAGTATTATTTCTCTTCCCCAGCAGACTCCAAGGGCATTTAAATTAAAGGTACAGTGTTCTGCACTAATATTAAGTCTCTCTGAAGCCTAGAAACACCCTTTTTTAAGTTAAATTCACAGCGAATATATTCGACTCGAATCGAAATTTTTCCACGAATTCGCCGAATCAGTCGAATCGAATTTTTGAATACTTCGCTCATCTCTAGTAGATACAGCTATAGCCACTTGTCTCATGTTCAAGAGTGTCGCGGACTCTGGTGGTAGCTCTATAGGTCCACAGTTTGGGGTTCCCTAGGGCGCGGGGTCTAAGCCCCAGTCTGCTTGTTCACCAGAGCCCCTGATGGTGGGGATGGACTTGGAGCAGGCTGAGACCAGGTCGCGGCCCCCAGGTATGCCCAGCTGTGGTAGAGGAGACAGCTAGTGTCACGTACCTTAGTAGTGAGCCTGACGTGAAGAGGCAGAGCAGACCAGAGCAGGATGCGGATGAAACTGTGCAGGATGACTGGATGCGGATGCACCGTGAGGCAAGTAGCGGAGTCAGGCGAGCCGGGTTTGGTATCCGAGGAGGCAGAGCAGACCAGAGCAGCAGGCAGGTGGATAGTCGGGTCACAGGCCAGGTTTAGCAACAGGAGGTCCAAAAATGATCAGGAGCAGGCAGAAGAATATCCAGAGACAAGCCAAGGGTCAGGGCAGGAGAAGGTCAACAGTAGTCAGGAGCAGGCTGGGTTCGGCAACAGGAAACAACTCAGAGTCAGGAATCTCAGTCAAGGGAATTAGACAATATGGCAATTTGGATCCTGCTGTGGCCTGTTTAAATAGCCCGCCCAGCGCCGTCATTGGTGACAGGCGCGCCCCCATGAGCCGCAAGTGCCGCCGTTCGCGCCTTGGTCCTAGTGCCTGCACGCCTGTATGCCTTTTCAGGATCCCGCGCATGCGCAGATTCGTGCACCGCGGCGATCTTCCCTGACAAAGAGCCTGGGAAGCAACTTCTTGGCAGAGATACCCAGTTGGGGTGTCAGGAGTCCGCCACATTTGGTCCAGTGAGAGATCCAGTGGCGTCCGGTGCTCTAGAGCACCAGTTCCCCCCAAGAGGTGATCTCTGCTGATCCCGCTGAGCAAGTGGATGACAGGTCTGTGTCCGCTCCACTGCTGCAGAGCGGACACAGAGCATTGGATGCGCTGTGCACAGCCATCCAGAGCAGTGTGCCCGAGCCGACAGGAAGGAGGACTGTTAGTAAACAAAGCAGCCCTTTTCCCCATCAGAGATCCTTGGTAATCACCAGGCGCCGGCATGTAATCACCTGCTGGGACACGGTGATTGACAGCCGTGACCGCGAACGGTGGCGCCCCCTACCCGGAAATGCAGCATCATATACAGTATATACATGATTTTGCGCACCCCTGCTGCCCTGTAGCAGTATATCTACTATAGGGCGGCCAGGAAGTGGTTAGTTGTGGTCGTGCACTGCTCTAGGTATTTACTGTACATCCCTTAGTCTGTAGTCCATCTCCGGAGCAAGCAAGAGAGGGTGACTATGTTCCTACATACAGTGAGACTACAGAGATTGAATGTAGACACCCTCTAACAGGAAGTCAGATCACAGCTGCAAATTAAATGAATTTGGCAATTTGATGGAAGCTAAGAATCCATACCTGAATGGATTTTTTTTAAAACCAGGGTTTAGTGTCACTTGAACTGTCCTAATTAAATGAACAAATGTCTCAAGTTATTTAAAGGAATAGACCTCAGCATGCTGTATGTATGGTTGTCAATAAATGTATAGTTTGTATAAGAATACTAATATATATAGTATTAAAGCTAATCGTCCCTTTAACTCTCACGTGGTGAATTCTGCCTCTAGTGCTAAATTTTATGTTCTAGCAGTGTTTTATTCCTCTGCATCCTGTCCCCAGCATACACACCTCTGTTCGCTGTACCAATGCCAGTATAAGGGATGGTCCCTCCAATACCAAGTACTCCAGTATCCTTCCTGAACTATAAAAAGAGAAAAGTACTGGATCCTTTCTACACTCATTCAGCTCTCCTTTGAGCCTTTTTCCTGTCAACATTATTGAAAGCGTACTGCTTACAGTCAGCTTTACACTCCCATTGCTAATGCAGCACCTCCTCAATGTCTGATTGTATAGCAAAGTTCCTCTCCCACACATACTGCCCATAGCAATTTTACTTTCTTTTCTTGTGTATGCTTCTGTAAGGGATTTCTACATGCTAATGTTAGTCGGGACACACGCGGTCATATCAGTATTGCAAATGCAACAGAGTAGATACACACACCAAGATGTGTATAAGGGATCTTTCAAATGAGCGTCTTGGACATGTTGCGTGGGCATCCAAAGACGCGTCAGGCAACGCTCCTCAAACACCCGGTAATGTGTGTTTTTTTTTAAAAAGGCTGAAATTGGAAATGATCTCTGTTGTCACTATGCAGCTACACCTTAAACCCGCAGTAAACGCCATAGGCGTGTTTACAGTACTTTTACGGCGCGCTTGTTGTGCGTTTCAATAGACATGAATGGAGACAGTTGCAAAGTGTCAACGCCTGCCAAGCTCTGCAGAAAGCATTATTTTTCCTCACCGCAATGTGAGGCAACACTAACGCTGCAGTGTACACACCTTTTTAATCCTGACTCTGTCCCAACAGAAGTGGTGAGGGATGCACTTAGTGGAGTGAAAATGGAAGCCTGTACCCTAGAAATGACCTATGCACAAACTCAGGATCCACAAACTTACTGTATGATTCTTTAGAAAACGTGTACAGAGACATTTGCTTCCTCTATACTTTTACCACAAAAAAAGCTACTACAGCAAACGAAAAATATTTGAGAAGGCGGAAAACACATGAGATTACTGGTTTGGTTAGCGAGGGGGCAGATGTCTCAGTTAGCATTCCCCACATTGCAGATTCAGCTGGTTATATTCTGAGAGACTTTTCAGATTAATGTACGATTTGCCTCTTACTGGGCACAATTCACTAAAGCTTATTGCATTAGTTAAGTCAGTCACATGACCACATATCGCATGCGATACTGAAAATGTCAATTCACTATTGCTAGTATTCTAGTAGCAAAAACACCCCGTAAATACTGCGGCCATTCTGTGATCATATGTTACACTTAGTCATCTGGTTTTTAGAGTCCTTTTGTCTCATTCTAATATTACTCTTCCCATGCAAATCACTATTATAATATGTTATAAAACTAGAATGAAGTATCGCACCAAAGACACTTTCTCTTTACATACCCCTCTCTGGGGAAACCCTACCCTTTCTCACATCAAATTGATATTGGATCCATAGGTCTGGGCTAACCTATACTGTTACTCAACTGGTCAGGACATTATTACCTTTACCTATACTGTTACCCAACTGGATGTTTTTCTGATTTCAGCAAGACATGCAGTTGGGACAAAATTCCTCACTTCAAGCGTGATCGGGAAGCCCCTATCTTCTCTATACCTGCGACTCTCACTTTCCCATATCTCTAAACTGCCTGAGATTTTCTAAAAATGGAAGGAAGCCATAGCTGGTCTTACAAATGATGACTGAGATAGCTGCTAACAAAGTCATCTTCCTTATATGATTTCAGCAAAGGATAGGATAGCTAAAGTTTCTACATAGAGTCTACTATACTCCACACAGGCTCCCTACTACCTACACAACAACTAGTCCATTATGCACACAATGTTAAGTTGAGCCAGTTACTTTTATTCATATGGTGTGGATGTGCCCCCTTATTCGACCCTTCTGGATGGGGTGGTAGACAATATTAACATAAGTGGAATGACCTTTGGAAAGGATCTCTTAGTGCTGCTCCTTGGTATCATAGATGGGATGAAGAAAGGCCATCACCTAAAACTGTTTGTTTTCTATGCAAGAAGAGGGATTCTAGTTAACAAGAAACTTTCTGCTCCTCCAACCTTATCTGCCTGGCAAATGACTGTTTCTAGAGCCTATTTACAAACTACCTATGAAAGTAGGAACTGTACATGAAAATGTGCTAAACTTTGGGCTACCTGGTTGACATACATGGTAATTAACTGTAACTGTTTGGATACCTAATCTTTAATAACTGCATAGTTGAATTTCTTTTTCTCCTATCTGAAAATGTATACCTGGCCTTCTTACAGTGTGCCCCATTCACCGCCCCTCCTTTTATAGCTGTTTAGCTTTATGCCTCCAGCATGTCTTCTTTTTTGACTTGGCCTATCTAGAGGTGAACCCTTTGAAAACATAAGCTCATGAATGCTAATCTATATAGATTGTGCATATGGTACCTGTAATGGTATGAAAACTAACACTATACCCCTCGACACATATAAAGAAATGTATGGGATCTTTGTATTTCAACATAAGACTGTTTGATCAAACAATGGGGTCGATTTTCTAAAACTGGTGCACGCAGAATCTGCTGCAGCTATGCATGCTACCCAATCAGTTTCTAACTTCAGCTTGTTCAGTTAAGCTTTGGCAATAAAACCTGGAAGCTTGATGGTTTCTATGCAGAGTTGTACCAGATATTGTGCTCTCCAACTTTGGTAAATAAACTCCAATGTAATGTAATTGCAATTCTGCTGAATCTGGAAAGTACTAACTGTATGGTAAGTGCTGTGATTATATTGTATGTTATTATGAATCTCAATAAAAAGTTTTACCTGTTAAAAACATACCACGTAATAATAACATGTACTATATACTATCCTACCCTCCCTTTTCCCTATGTCACAAGCACTCCATCTCTACAATGTATGCACTGTCACACCCATCTCTTCCCACCACCTCTCCCACACATTGGGTCTACTGTCATACCTCCTGCGCTCCTCTCCTGTACATACCACCCTCAGTCATACCCTACCCAATCCCCTGTGCATATTGCCTGCCATCATTCCCTCTGCATTTCTCTCCTGCACATACTGCCTGCTGTTATACCTTCTGTACTCATGTCCAGCACCTTATGCTTGCTAAGACTCTTTAACATGGTTTGTGATAAATCCAACTTTAGCACAGTTTTGCTAGTATATGTGAAAACAAAAAGATTATCTTTAACTGATGATGTCTTCTTTACACACCTACAGCAAAAAAGGGGCAGGAAAAGGCCGTGTTGGTGGGCGCTGGAAATAAGCAACCATGATAATTGCTAGCCACCCCTGAAGTGCCTTGTGATGTATGGTGGTGATGGTCTTCTCTGTAGTCTTCATCTTGTACTCTCTCCTGGACTATTTTCAAAATTCAGCCTTCTAGTTACCTTCAATTATGGATGCAACAACGCACAGAAAACCAAGTCAAAGGAATTCAAAAGCTCCAAATATTTTGCTTGCTAAATAAAAGAAAGCAGTGCAAAGGCATATTTGTGAATTCTTGTGTATCATATTTCTTCTACATCTTATTTACAATTAATCACCACCACTGAAGTGTGATATACTAATACTGTGGTATTCTCATTCTCTGATTATATCATTACATCAATAGCCTGAAATCTTCTCTAGTGGTGTACTACTAACAGGGGCGGACTGACAGCTCATGGGGCCCCTGGGCAATAGGGGATCATGGGGCCCCTGTGTCCTTGATCCCCTAACTCAAAAAAGGCTATGAAAAAGGTACCAGGGGAATCTTATGGGGCCCCCTACTGTCCCCGGGCCCTCGGGCAGTGCCAGAGTTTCCAAATGGTCAGTCCGCCCCTGACTACTAGTGAATCACTGGAATCCAGTTTTGCAACTGAAGTTTAAGCATGCCAATTTTTTTATAGTTACATTGATCCAGCTTGAACCCATATAAGTATGTATGTGTCACACCTGTGGGATCCCCGTGAAAATTGGAAATCACTCTAGAAGGCAGCACTGCTACAGTAAACTCCACTTGCTTCCAGGTCCTGCACTGAGAGGAGGGGACCGGACCTGAGACCCAGTGCTGACATCATTGGGTCTTACATAAGGTATGTAATGAAAAGGAGCCAGGCATGGCAAACATAAGCAGATTAAAATTCAAGTGATTCTAAAGTTTAAATTTTTTTTTTTTTTTTTTTTTCTCCAAAAATTTTTATTGAAATACAAGACATTTGAGATTAAAGACATGTACGGAGCATATTCTGCACACGTATAACTGAAGCAATCTCCCGTAACGCAGACGGGTAGTCAGACATGTAATTGACGTATGTAGTAAACATAAACAGGAGATCACGCTACCCAGTAAACAAAGTAGAATAACAAGTTCGCAAATATGGATGGTAAGCAATAGAGGTATAGAGGATGCAAGTGTCGGGGGTAAAAAGCGCTTAAGTAATCGGGAAGTGGAGCACAAAACAGCATTGATGTCTGAGGCGGACGCCTCGTGCAATTCCGCACCCGGTTAAGGTAAGATTCTGCTTGTATGTAGAAATAGTTGTTTAAGAGAGAAATATGAGACAAAAGGAAAGAAAAGAGAGAAAAGAAAAAGAGGAGAGTACTGTATATGGAGGAAGATTTAGAAAGCACAGGGAGGAGTAAGAGGAAAAAAAAAAAAAAAAAAAAAAAAAGGGGGGGGGGGGGAACGGAGGGGGGGGGGGGGGGGGGGGGAAAGGTGGGAAGGAAGTGAAAGAGGAAGAATGGATCAAGTAATAGGTAATAGCTATTAAGCCAACCATAATATAATATAGTAGATAAGCTAATAGGTATTATCCTTAGGACTTAACATACATTTCGATAAACACGGTCCGCGGTGCTATTCCAGAGGTGATAACTTTGAACGGTATTCACGACCTGTAGATTAGTTTTAGTTATTCATATAGAGATTATAGAAATTGGTAGTTTGGAAGTGTTTCCAACACGCCCAAGTTTTCCGAAATCTCTCCGGGTGGTCTCTTGTCACTGAAATCAATTCCTCCATCTCCGCAACTCTGATGACCCTATGAAACCACTCCCGCACAGTAGGAATCTGTTCTGATCGCCAGTGGACAGGAATGCATTGTTTTGCCGCATTTATCATATGCAGGGTAAGAGACTTACGATACATCCTTAACGGAATTGAGGAGTGGTGAAGTAAAAATTGAGCCGGGGTGTATTCCAGAGTGTAAGTAGTCACTTGTGAGACTATATCTCGCACTTTTTCCCAAAAAGGCTGCAACAAGGGACAATCCCACCAGATATGTAGGAGTGTGCCTGTTGTCTGTTTACATCTCCAGCACAACTCTGAAATGTGAGGGTCAAATTTATGCAGCAGGGACGGAACTCTGTACCATCTAGAGTATAATTTGTAATTACTTTCCTGCGTGGAAACACACATGGAGCCCGAATGTATATGTTCATAAATGTGATCCCAGTCGTCAGTTGACAAAGGTATTTGTAAATCTCGTATCCAAGCCTCACACGCTTTTCGAGGTTGAGATATACTAGTAGTTTCAAGAAGGGAGTAAAGCTTGGATATAACATGTCGCTGGGGGGAATTCGAGAAGCAAAGTTTCTCAAATGGAGTAAGCGACCTGGAGTAGTCTTGTAAATGCGAGGCGTTATGTGTAAAATGATGAATTTGTCTATAGATCCACGGTGTTAGGTTCAGGGATGGCCATAACTTCAAAATGTCCTCTCTAGATAAGAACTTAGTATTTTTGAAAAGGTGATGTATTGTCAGATTATCTGGAAGGTCACATCCAGAGAGGAAAGTCCGGGACATACCCGGCAAAAAGTCTGGGTTCTTTTTGAGTGGGGTTAAGGGGCCCGGGGAGGAAGAGAGCTCAGTGTTCTGGAATATCTGTCGGCAACAGTTTAACGTGGGGCCTACAAGAGGGTGATCCCGAAATTCAGTGGGAATATGAGCATTTCCCAGCCAAGGGGAGGAGGCAAGCGAAATCATCGAAAAATCAGATTCTACGTCAACCCAAATCTTACGATCACAGTTCGAGGTCCAGTCTACTACTCTTGCCAATTGACACGCCCTGTAGTACCGTGTAATGTCAGGTAGTCCAATACCTCCACTTCTCTTAGGCATGGTGAGTTGTACAAAGCTAATTCTGGGGTGTTTGTTATTCCAAAGAAAGGAGGAGCAGAGCTTTTTATAAGATGTAAAGAAAGAACTCGGTAATGCAATCGGTATTGTTTGGAGTAGGTACAGTATTCTTGGAAGCACATTCATTTTGAGAATGGCTGCTCTACCAAACCAGGAAAACCAAGGTTTGTTCCAAGTCTGGAGGTCTTTGGAAATATTACGCAAGAGGGGTAGGAAATTCAAATCATAGAGTTCCTTTAGATTAGTCGGTAATTGGATTCCCAAGTATGTAATTGCCTCCGACTGCCAGGCAAAAGGGAAGTTCGATTTCGCTTGCCTAATCACCTCCCGGTGAAGAGAGACATTAAGAGCTTGGGATTTAGAGAAGTTTATTTTGAAGTTGGTGTTAGGAATGGACTGGCCAGCAATGGTGGGACTCACCTGCCTTTTGATCTGCAGTACCAGGGCTGGCCAGCGGGTGCTCCCAGCAATCAAAGACTCAACCTTTCAGCCAGCTAACACCTGGAACTGATGATACTGGGGTATTTAAGGGATGGCCAGACTTGCAGCCTCTGCCTTGGTGTTGTGTTTGTCCTGGGCCCTGTATCTGTCCTGCATCCTGTTTCTGTTCCTTTGCTGACTTCTCCTGCTCTGATCCTGGCTTGTGACCCTGACCATCCTTCTGTCTGACCCTCTGTACTACGCTGCTTGCTACCTGCTGAACCTGGCCTGTGACCCCGACCATTCTCTGCTTGCTCCCCCTGTACCTACCTGCCCATTGATATTGACCCGGCCTGCCTGACGACGCTTGCTTGTATATACTGTTATCTGTGGGTGGTTGGTTTGGTTTGTTTGCACTGTGTTATGTTTTAGTATTGCACTGCATTTATGTTTGTATTGTTAGTGTTAATAAATTGTATTGTTTATCACATATCTGAAGTCTGCGTTTCCCTGCATCAGTCACACACCTCTGGTCATACCTGGGAGCCCTGACATTACACCAAGGCCAATCCTGACCAGAAGTGGCTGCACAGGGAAGCCATCTTGGCTTGTTGATGGGAAGGATGGATCTGGATGAGGTTGAATATTTATATCTGCTAGTGTTTGATGACAGGGAGTATGCTTATCAGACTCTGAAGGAGTATACCCGGGATGAACTGCTAGAATGTATACGGCTCGCTCATGTTCTAGTAGATCAGGGCATAGAGTTCTCTGAGGTGCAGCCTTTGATTGAAGTTTGTGCTGAATTGGTTTCATCTGGTTCCCCCGAATGCAGGGATGAATTTTTGCCACCATTTAGTGCAGACCAGGTAGAGTCCCTGGTGTGGTTATTAGAGGATGATGTGGGTTACTTTCTGGAGCGTTATTCCACATGTTCCCCACAGGTACTAAGAGACTGTATAAACGCAGTGCAGTCATTGACCAGACAGGCTTTGTGTAAGCTCAGCTTTGTTCAACCCATACTGCAGACATGGACAGATTTGTTGCACCCAGCCTCAGTCAGCTTACAAAGACCCAGTCCTGCTTCTAATCTATTTCCTCAAAACTCTATTCCTGCATTCCCAACAGCTCCTCCTGCCCTGCTATCTACCGCATGTCAGTACCCTGTTCCCACTCGCTGCACCTATCCTGCCTTTAACCCTGTAAAAAAGCCCTCTGTAGCAACCGCTCCCTCTCCTGTTCCATCCTCCAGTTCTTCTCTGTCTCCAGCTGCTCCATTCGTTTGCAGACCTGCGTTTACTTGCAGTGCTCCAGTAGTTAAAACCAGAAAAAAGCGAAAATTCTTTCCAACCAATACCATCCTGCCAGTATCCAAACCGGTGAGCCTGCCTTCCGTGGTTCAGCCTGAAGCCTCTCTTCAGCCTGATGCCGGTACGCAGCCTGATGCCTCTACTCGGCCTGAAGCCTCTACTCGGCCTGAAGCCTCTACTCGGCCTGAAGCCTCTACTCGGCCTGATGCCTCTACTCGGCCTGATGCCTCTACTCGGCCTGATGCCTCTACTCGGCCTGAAGCCTCTACTCGGCCTGAAGCCTCTACTCGGCCTGAAGCCTCTACTCGGCCTGATGCCTCTACCCAGCATGATGAACTGATCCAGCCTGACGATCCTAATAGGCCAGTTGACTCGATGCCCGCTGTTGATCCAGATGATCCGGTACCTGATCCGGTGCCCGCTGTCGAGCCAAATGACCTGATGCCTGGTGACCCAGTGCCCGCTGTCATACCTGGTGACCCGATGCCCGCTGTCGAGCCAGACAATCCGGTACCTGATGACCCGGTGCTCACTGTCGTGCCTGTTGACTCGGAGCCCACTGCCTTGCCAGATGACGCGGTGCCCGCTGTCAAGCCAAATGACCTGATGCCTGGTGACCCAGTGCCCGCTGTCCAGCCAGACGATCCAATGTCTGACCCAGTGCCCGCGGTCATACCAGTTGACTCGGAGCCCACTGCCTTGCCAGATGACGCGGTGCCCGCTGTCGAGCCAGACAATCCGGTACCTGATGACCCGGTGCTCACTGTCGTGCCTGTTGACTCGGAGCCCACTGCCTTGCCAGATGACGCGGTGCCCGCTGTCAAGCCAAATGACCTGATGCCTGGTGACCCAGTGCCCGCTGTCCAGCCAGACGATCCAATGTCTGACCCAGTGCCCGCGGTCATACCAGTTGACTCGGAGCCCACTGCCTTGCCAGATGACGCGGTGCCCGCTGTCGAGCCAAATGACCTGATGCCTGGTGACCCGATGACCGCTGTCCAGCCAGACGATCCAATGTCTGACCCAGTGCCAGCGGTCATCCCAGTTGACTCGGAGCCCACGGTTGTGCCTGGTGACTCGGTGCCCGCCGCCCCGCCTGGGGGCCTGAGACCTGTCGTTCCGCCTGGGGGTCCGGCACCCGCCACTCCGCCTGAGGGTCCGAGACCTGTCGCTCCACCTGGGGGTCCGGCGCCCGCCGCTCCGCCTGAGGGCCCAAGACCTGTCGCTCCATCTGGGGGTCCGGCGCCCGCCGCTCCGCCTGAGGGTCCGAGACCTGTCGCTCCGCCTGAGGGCCCGAGACCTGTCGCTCCATCTGGGGGTCCGAGACCTGTCGCTCCGCCTGGGGGTCCGGCGCCCGCCGCTCCGCTTGAGGGCCCGAGACCTGTCGCTCCTCCTGGGGGTCCGGCGCCCGCCGCTCCGCCTGAGGGCCCGAGACCTGTCGCTCCGCCTGGGGGTCCGGCGCCCGCCGCTCCGCCTGAGGGCCCGAGACCTGTCGCTCCACCTGGGGGTCCGGCGCCCGCCGCTCCGCCTGAGGGCCCGAGACCTGTCGCTCCATCTGGGGGTCCGGCGCCCGCCGCTCCGCCTGAGGGCCCGAGACCTGTCGCTCCGCCTGGGGGTCCGGCGCCCGCCGCCCCGCCTGGGGGCACGATGCCTGTCGCCCCGCCTGGGGGCACGATCCCTGTCGCCCCGCCTGGGGGCACGATCCCTGTCGCCCCGCCTGGGGGCACGATGCCTGTCGCCCCGCCTGGGGGCACGATGCCTGTCGCCCCGATGCCTGTCGCCCCGCCTGGGGGCAAGATGCCTGTCGCCCCGCCTGGGGGCACGATGCCTGTCGCCCCGCCTGGGGGCACGATGCCTGTCGCCCCGCCTGGGGGCACGATGCCTGTCGCCCCGCCTGGGGGCACGATGCCTGTCGCCCCGCCTGGGGGCCCGGTGCCTGCTGCTCCGCCTGGGGGCCCGGTGCCTGCTGCTCCGCCCGGGGGCCCGGTGCCTGCTGCTCCGCCCGGGGGCCCGATGCATGTCGCCCCGCCCGGGGGCCCGGTGCCTGCTGCTCCGCCCGGGGGCCCGATGCATGTCGCCCCGCCCGGGGGCCCGGTGCCTGCTGCTCCGCCCGGGGGCCCGGTGCCTGCTGCTCCGCCTGGTGGCCCGTTGCCTGCTGCTTCGCCTGGTAAACCGATGTGCCTCTGCCCGGAGTCCTGCCCGATGTGCCTCTGCCCGGAGTCCTGCCCGATGTGCCTCTGCCCGGAGTCCTGCCCGATGTGCCTCTGCCCGGAGTCCTGCCCGATGTGCCTCTGCCCGGAGTCCTGCCCGATGTGCCTCTGCCCGGAGTCCTGCCCGATGTGCCTCTGCCCGGAGTCCTGCCCGATGTGCCTCTGCCCGATGTGCCTCTGCCTGATGTGCCTCTGCCTGGTGTGCCTCTGCCCGGTGTGCCTCTGCTCGATGTGCCTCTGCCCGGAGTCCTGCCCGATGTGCCTCTGCCCGGAGTCCTGCCCGATGTGCCTCTGCCCGGAGTCCTGCCCGATGTGCCTCTGCCCGGAGTCCTGCCCGATGTGCCTCTGCCTGATGTGCCTCTGCCTGGTGTGCCTCTGCCCGGTGTGCCTCTGCTCGATGTGCCTCTGCCCGGAGTCCTGCCCGATGTGCCTCTGCCCGGAGTGCTGCCCGATGTGCCTCTGCCCGGAGTCCTGCCCGATGTGCCTCTGCCTGATGTGCCTCTGCCTGGTGTGCCTCTGCTCGATGTGCCTCTGCCCGGTGTGCCTCTGCCCGGTGTGCCTCTGCCCGGTGTGCCTCTGCCCGGAGTCCTGCCCGATGTGCCTCTGCCCGATGTGCCTCTGCCCGATGTGCCTCTGCCCGATGTGCCTCTGCCCGATGTGCCTCTGCCCGGTGTGCCTCTGCCCGGTGTGCCTCTGCTCGATGTGCCTCTGCCCGGAGTCCAGCCCGGTGTGCCTCTGCCCGGAGTCCAGCCCGGTGTGCCTCTGCCCGGAGTCCAGCCCGGTGTGCCTCTGCCCGGAGTCCAGCCCGGTGTGCCTCTGCCCGGAGTCCAGCCCGGTGTGCCTCTGCCCGGAGTCCAGCCCGGTGTGCCGCTGCCCGGAGTCCTGCCCGGTGTGCCAGTCTTTGATATCCCGCCAGTTACCAGACCCGGGCGGTGGAACATTTTGCCCAGCTAGGACTGTTTGGAGCGTCCTGAGGCCGCTCCTTGAGGGGGGGGTACTGTTAGGAATGGACTGGCCAGCAATGGTGGGACTCACCTGCCTTTTGATCTGCAGTACCAGGGCTGGCCAGCGGGTGCTCCCAGCAATCAAAGACTCAACCTTTCAGCCAGCTAACACCTGGAACTGATGATACTGGGGTATTTAAGGGATGGCCAGACTTGCAGCCTCTGCCTTGGTGTTGTGTTTGTCCTGGGCCCTGTATCTGTCCTGCATCCTGTTTCTGTTCCTTTGCTGACTTCTCCTGCTCTGATCCTGGCTTGTGACCCTGACCATCCTTCTGTCTGACCCTCTGTACTACGCTGCTTGCTACCTGCTGAACCTGGCCTGTGACCCCGACCATTCTCTGCTTGCTCCCCCTGTACCTACCTGCCCATTGATAATGACCCGGCCTGCCTGACGACGCTTGCTTGTATATACTGTTATCTGTGGGTGGGTGGTTGGTTTGGTTTGTTTGCACTGTGTTATGTTTTAGTATTGCACTGCATTTATGTTTGTATTGTTAGTGTTAATAAATTGTATTGTTTATCACATATCTGAAGTCTGCGTTTCCCTGCATCAGTCACACACCTCTGGTCATACCTGGGAGCCCTGACAGTTGGCCAGGTAATGAAACAGTTCAAAATCTTTTAGCAGATTAGGTAAAGTGATATGGGGATCTGTTAGAAAAAGCAAGATGTCATCTGCAAAGGCCGCTATCTTATGAATTTTGCCATTGATATGAATCCCCTTGATATTATCGTTTTGTTTGATGCAATTCATCAGTGGTTCCAGTGTTAAAATAAAAAGGAGGGGGGATAGTGGGCATCCCTGCCTGGTGCCATTGCCTATCAAAAAAGAGTCTGAGAGTAGACCGTTAACTCGCACTTTAGCTGTGGGAGAGGTATATAAAGACATAATGAAGGTACGGAAACGCTGAGGCAATCCAAGGCCAAAAAGAACCGCCTCCATATAATCCCATGCTAACCTATCAAAGGCCTTCTCGGCATCTAGTGATAAGAAAAAGCCTGATTGTTGTTTTTGAATTAACCAATGATGAACATTTATGGCCCGTATGGTGTTGTCTCTGGCTTCTCTCCCAGGTACGAAGCCCACTTGATCCATTGATACAATGGGATCTATAATATGTAATAGGCGATTGGCCAAGATTTTTGCAAAGATCTTTAAATCGACATTCAATAAAGAGATCGGACGATAGTTTGCTGGTAGTGTGTGGTCTTTATCCTCTTTTGGTATAACCGTAATATGTGCCTCAGTGAGATGGCGCAAGGATTGCCCTGGTGTATCTAAGGTATTGAAGGCCCGTAAAAATGGTTGTGCCAATATGTCGTGGAAAGTCTTATAGTAGGCAGTGACAAATCCATCGGGACCTGGGCTTTTACCAGGTTTCAGTTGTGCAATAGCTTGTTGTAACTCCGTCAGGGTCAGAGCACCATCTAACTCTTTTGCTTGTGTTCTAGTAATTGGGTTCGGGAGATATTGGTTCAGGAAAGTCTGGATAATTGTCTTACGTGATCTAGTGTCACCTGGAGGTTTAGATGGTACAGGTAAATTGTATAAGGCAGAATAATAGTTTTCAAATTCAGCTGCAATATTCTTTGATGTTTTCAATAAGCGTCCCTGCTTAGAAGTAAGCTGGTATATGTGTCGAGTTGCCTTTTTGGCTTGTAAGGCCCGGGCTAGAAACTTGCCACTCTTATTTCCATGTTCATAAAAGAGTTTTTGTTGAAGAATAAAACTACGTTTGGCTTTCCTGTCTACAACATCTAGAAGTTGTTTACGCACTTGATCTAGTTCAGATGCAGAATTCAAGGCTCTAGAGCGTTTATGTGTGCATTCAAGTGTACGAACTTTTTGCAGTAGGGAGGCAAAAGATGCCTGAGCTAGACGTTTTCGCGAGGCGGTTATAGACATGAGAAGCCCGCGGGTTACACATTTATGTGCTTCCCACTGTGTGAGAGGGGTCGTTTCAGGAGATACATTTTCTTTGAAATAATTGGTCAGAGAATCACGGATCTGGAGGGAAACAGAGGAGTCTGTAAGAAGAAAGGGGTCCAATCTCCATGTTTTGGACGCGCCCGGCGCATCAGGAAATTGTAATGTCATCAAAATTGGGTGGTGGTCAGAAAGGATCATTGGTTCGATCGAAGCAGAGTGCAAGTTATGTAAGTCTTTCTGAGAAAGAAAAAAATAATCAATTCTAGAATGTCGCTTATGTGGTGCGGAGTAAAACGTGTAGTCTTTGTCTTTAGGGTGGAGGGTGCGCCAGGTATCATGGAGGAGAAGATCATGTAGCTCCAGTTTGATCTGTTTGAGTGCTTTGAAGGGTTTAGAGGAGGAACCGGTAGAAGTATCCTCCAATGGGTTCAATGCTACATTAAAGTCGCCGCCAAGAATCAGAATACCCGACTGAAAAGTGGACAGTAATTTGGCGATTTTGCGAAAAAAGCAGACTTGTGCGGTATTGGGGCTGTAAATGTTAGCTAGAGTAAGTGGCTTATTATAGAGGGTGCCTTTAAGAAACAGGAACCTCCCCTCGGGGTCCTCAAGATGTTCAGTGATTGTAAACGGGAGCTGTTTAGAGAGTAGAATAGACACACCCTTTGCTTTCGCCTCCGTGTTGACTGCGTGATATACCTTTGGAAAGTTAGCATCCGAAAATCTAGGTATGTGGTCTGCACGAAAGTGAGTCTCTTGGACAAAGATCACGTCTGCTCTAAGGTGTTTCATATATGTTAGAAGTTGCGAGCGTTTCTCAGGTATATTTAAGCCCTTTGCGTTGAGTGAGGCCACAGAGAGTTTGGGTGCTGAACGCGCAAATGGGAGGTTAATAGCCATTATATTGTATGCCAAAAATACTTATTCAAAACCTATTGGTGTATCAAATGGTTGTAAGTAAGATAAGAGAGATATCAGATAGAGAAGGGAAAAAAAAAAAAAAAAGGGGGGGGGGTGTGAGAAAGGGGGAGGGTAGGTATGGGGAGAGGATAAAAAGGGAAGTTAAGGAATACTAGAATAAAAGTGTGTCAAGATAGGAATACAGATGATAGATATGTAGGAGAGGAATAAAGGAGAAGAAAAAAGAAGTGTCAGGTGTGTCACATAGAAACCCATATATATATGTATATATAGCAGTCATACGTTCCTTCAACTTCTTTTATATATAAGACTCCAGAGAAGATGTAGGCCAGCTACTCTCTCTCTCAATAAAGCTCTGGTAAATTATAAAGGTGTGTACTAGAATAGGAAATTACACTTGGAGATGTGTCGAGCCCAGAAACGGCCGTATTGTGAACGTATAATATACTCGTGAAAAGGTTACGTGTCCTCAATCGAAAGGTATATAAAGGACTTTGATCAACATAAAATGGCCTTGAAACACAGAGATATGTGGGAAGCAGCCAATGTATGTCGAGAGTAAAAAGGGAAGAGAGGTGGGTAACAGATAATATACATAAAGATTTAAAGCTATATAAGCTAAAGCATTGCAGACGAACACAGGGGCTAATGACAGTCCTCACAGGCGCGAATACACGATGAGGAATATGTAAGAAGTAAGTCATGAAGGAGAGTGCCTATGTGGTGGATTATATGTACGTGAATGTGGATAGGTACCGAAAATTGTGCTAATCAATAAATTGAAGCGTCCTCATACCTCGTAGCGTGGTAAACAAGCATAAGTTCAGTCTGTACATAATAAGTAAATAGATAATTCTTATCATTAACTATGAACCAATGATATCTGATAATCATATCACTAGACGAAGATCATTTTTAACTGTATCAGGTTCAAGTAAGAACATCAACCGTATGTAAAACATAGTATGGATACAACAATAATATAGTGTTTAAGTGTTCCAGGATGTAGGCCATAGGCCATCTATTCCGTGTAATTGACATTCAAACAACTTTTTAAATACAAATCCTAACCGAGGGAACTTCTGTTATTTAGCATGTTATTGCTTACAAGTGTGGAGTTTTCTTACTATTACCCTCCACGAGCGGCATATTGAAAGGAAGGTATGTAGAATCCATGGCCCAATTTGCGTATTGGTCAACGTCAATGATAGCATAGGTCACGCTTTAACACCCTAAAGTGCACCATGGATGTGAACCACAACATGGAGGGCTTTTATCCTATAGCTGGGACATTGAGATACTACCTAGTCCGAGAATAGGTTGGGGGTGTATAACTAGTCAGATCCTACGATTCACGTGGGGGAGATCGGAGTAGCGTTTGGGGGAGCCCATAATTGTAGGGGTAGTGAAGAATATGCATATGCATCATATAAGTGCGAAGTCTACTCAAAACCGATTCACACATAAATACGTGCCTGTATATATATATGAGCTGAGTCATGGACACATAAGAACGGGAGCGCCATTAATAGAGAACCCTATGGGACCCTCCAGCACCGGCCCATTCCAGGAGATAGTAAGGACCCGTTACACATCCTAAGTATGAAGCAACTATGTGCTAGCATTCCCCCAGTGGCACCTTGTAGCTAGTAGAAAAGGAAACGCAAAAGCCAAATCCAAAATATCTCAAGGAGCATAAAATATGCAATCGCCCGGGAGGGAAGGCATTGCCTACTTAAATCATTGATGATAGGACGTTATAAACACGGTCAGATAGAGCTCTAAACTAGGTGTATTTTGGTTAAAATACAGCGGAAATCAGGGCATCAGGCTTAGGTCAAGCATAAGGGTCAGTCAATGTTACCAGGGCTCCTATTGGTCTACATATCGGTTGTCCATGAGGACTAGAAACTGGTTACAATAGACCGTTGCTGATTAAGCGAAAGCGCTCCAGTATCAGCAAGGGTATTCCCAATATCTCCAGTAGCCACATTATCCCAGAACCCCACCGAATCTCATAGCAGAATAACCTCCGCAAGGAAATATAGTTATACTTAAGACATACGACTGGTGGATAATGTATAAAGAAAATATGAGCATTTGGTATGTTAAACATACCTAAAAGTCCATTTTCCAGGACTACAGGTGGTTGTATGGTGGATTGCATAGAAGGGTCGTGGAGTTTATTTTCCATAACTTTCTTCCTTCGGAAACATATTCAAATCTAAGATAAAGAGGCTTCAAGTTGAGAAGCTAGTTCTGCGCCTGCGTGTAGATAGGGTACAATGAAGTAGAGTCATTCATGACGTGCTTTACGATGTGCTGGAGACGGTGGTAAACTTTCATCATTAATGAGCCGTCGCCGTACAGGGGAGGTTGAGGTGTGCTGGGGGGTTCTGCGTCGTCTGTCTCTGCCCGGGTAGGCAGATAATTGCGTATCCATAAGATCTTCAGCTGATCGTGAAAGGGGGAGAGATTCAGTAGACCAGTTGGGTATATCCAGTAGTGGGATATTCAGAGATTCACAGAACACTGTAAGATCCTCTGGAAATCTCATGAGAGCGGATTTCCCCAAATGTGTTGCCGCAAGGCCAAACGGGAACTTCCAGCGATAAGCTATTCCTTTGGAGCGAAGCAGATCGAGCAAAGGACGTAGGTCTTTCCTACGTTGCAAAGTGAGGTGAGAAAGATCTTGGAATAATTTGACTTCCGTTCCATGATAATGCAGGTGGTGTTTGTCTCGAGCCCTGCGTAATATTTCCTCCTTGAGCCGGAAATCAACTAGGCAGCAGATTATATCTCTCGGTGGGTCGGCATCTCTACCTCTCGGGCGTAACGCCCTATGTATGCGTTCAATTTCAATTGGAGATTCAGGTGGTCTTTCCAAGAGATCATTAAAAATGGTCAGGAGTGCTGGAGTAAGTTGGGCAGATTCGATTGCCTCAGAGACACCACGCACCCTTAAATTATGCCGTCTTCCCCTGTTGTCCAGGTCCTCTATGTGGCGGTCAAGCTCTCTCAAATGTAAAGTGTGCATGTCAACCTGTTTGCTCATCTCAGAAACGGCTCGATCTTGTGCGTTAATTTTAACTTCTACTGCGTCAAGCCTGTTGGCTACTGCTTGCATATCGATATGTAGCTCGGCTATAGCTGTAGATAGAGTTCCTTTAATATCTGACGCAACCGCTTTCAAATCTCCTAAGGTGAGATGGGAGGATTCAGCGTGTCCCGTTGTGATAGCCGTTGGCTGATTCAGGTACTGTGGATGAGTTTCCGTAGGAGGCGAGTGTAATGGAGATTCACGAGAAGAGGCTTCCATGTGATCTGGAGTTTGCGACCGGAATAATTCCGGAATGCTGCGATTTGCCGGACCATTCGGACGCCGCGGGGATCGTGAGCGAGGGGTAGTAGATTTCTTATCTGATTTCCCCATGTTTCCGGTTACTCTCTGTGTTATGAATGCGTAATCCCACCTCTGTGTGACAAGGATCACGATATTATGTAGACATTTTCAATGGGTGCCAGCCTGGACCCCCAGAATTAACGAGAAAGAAAGAAGAAAGGAAGTATTTCTGAACAAATCAGGGATCACAGTATAAACCTTAGCAGATTAGAGAGGGCGAGCAGAGATCCGCAGTGGTGAATCTATGTGTCTCTGGCTTCTGAGGCATATTAGGGATCCATATGAGTGCAAGGATTTCCTCTGCTTTCCCTATTAAAGCTTTGTAGGAGAGGCTGCTGTTTCGGGCCTAGCTGTCAAACAGCTCCTAGTGGGAGGTGTGTAGGCCCTTACTATAGGCCGACGTTCTCTGGGCTCTTGGGGGGGTGCCCCGATGGATAAGGGAGAGGTGCCCACTTATATATGTGGGGAGTAGCTTAGGACTTGCGGTCCTCTTTTTTTTTTTTTTTTTTATTTTGTATGCCGGGTGTCTCACTCACCCAGCCTGTACACGTGTGTGCTGCCGCGGTTTCGCCGGGCCGCGACAAGCCCCACCACTCCACTGCCTCAGATGAGGAAGAGCCGACACTCCCGACGGAGGACTCCAGCCACCACCAGCTCGGGTGAAGGAGGGAGAGAGGTATGTTCGGCAACCCTCTCCTCGTGACCGCACCGCTCACCTCGTGCACCCGGCCTCTCGCCGGGCAGGCACTAGCCGGGTTGTCTCTCAGTCGCGGTCGGCCGTGACCGGCCACGCTGGATTGCCGCCGCGGATCCGGGTCAGCAAGGACCAGACCCGTTCAATGTCCTTTCCGGTGGACACAGCAGGGTCTATCACGGGGTCCCGATGGCTGTTATCCCGCAGATGGCAGTGGATACGGAGCAGGTCGTCAGGAGCTCCGTATTAAGCGGCCTGTCCCGTCGCCATCTTGGACACGCCCCCTAAAATTTTTTTTTTAAATACACAGGTTTCTACTTACTGTGCCTGCTCGGTGGAATTGCCTGCTCAATGGAATTGCACAGAGCGGCCTCGATCTTCCTCTTGTCTGGTACCATGCCAGAACTCCTGGCTTCTCCTCTTTTTGGTGTGCCACCATAGGAAGCTGCTTCCCATCGTGGCACACCTGTGTGCTCAATCCTGAGCCCCACTGCTTGTGTCCATTGACACAGACAGAGAGGCTTGGCCCTGTCCCTCACTCCCTCGTCACAGGACTTGGATGACAACAGCAAGAACCAATGGCTCCCACTTATCTCAGCCAGGTCCACATCTCTGGCATCTCTCTCTCCTTCCTCAGGCAAAATCACTGGCATTAAAACCCATAATGATTGGTCAGAGTGAGGTAAATATGCATAAACCATTACATTGTATCTACTGGAGAACACTCCCCAGAAGCAAGCAGAAGTAAACAATGTCCTATGCTTAGGAAAACCCAACAAACACAGGGACAATAACAATCAGAACTCAGGCTAGCAACAGTTTAGCTGCCCACTACATTTGGAATAGGGACACTCCAGCTTGCAGCAAGGTCCCTACATGTGCACTGGGCAATTGTAAAAATGACTGTACATCTCTCATGTTAATTCCTTGGGCAGTGTAAAAAAAATGTAAATTCCCAACTATATTATCAATTTTGTATTTCATTATGGTAGCAAAAAGTGGTGGAGAAGATAAAAAGAATTCAAGGTCATGGAGGGTGCAATTTCCACAATGGGTGACAGGAAACATACTCTATAATATGCTGTAGACAGTGGCTATGGGGGTGCGGACCGCACCTGGGTGACACCAGGTGCCCAGAGCTCCGGGTCCTCACAGGCAGCAATATGGTGCTCAATAATACAGACACCTAATAACAGTGTAGGAGGCCCTGTGCCGGTCTGTGTGTGGGGACCCTCGGCCGCCTCTCCTCCCCCTCAATCCAAGCTGTGTGTCATCCTGATGATGGACTCGTTGCCTATGCTGGCCCTGCTCTTCCCATGCCTGCCAAAACCCACTCCATCATTGCATATATTCCAGATCACAGAGTGTCTGTGAGAGTGCCACTTACTGGGAGGCAGAGCATCCACATGGTGAGTTAGAAGAGTAGGCCAGCCACTGTCTGACACTGTGTGGGGCTCACACCTGCAGCCTAAGGGGTGCCAGGCAGTGACTATGTCTGAGGGGTGAAACAGGAAGGCGGCCAAACCCAGTAAGTTAGCTCAGAGACCGGTGAAGTGATGAGGGGGTCAACAGGCTAACTGTTCCTGGAATCAGCTGTCATGTCATATGTGTGAGCTGTGTACAGAGAAGACTGACTGACACCAATCAGGGGTGTATTGACCACAAGGCATTTGCCTAGGGCGGCATTTTTCAGGGGGGCAGCAACATTTTTCAGGGGGACAGCACTACCCCCCAAAAGAAGGGATGGAAGAAGGGACACACACAGCACGGGGACCAGGTGGGATCTGAGAGAGGCTGTGGGCTACTTGATGGTGTATGCAGAGTCTGACTCTTATTCCAGGGAATGTCTGGAGCTGTGAAGGTGAGTGTCTTATCTTTTCCCAGGGTGGGGGGTTGCGAGTGTATGGGGGGTGGTGGTAGTGAAAGGATCTCTTGGGTGGAGGTGGGGGGCTGGGGTGTTGTTGGTCAATATCAGGCTCTCTTTGTGGGGGAAGGAGGTGCTGGTTGGTGTCATGGTCTCTCCGTGGGGGGGGGGAGACAATTTTTGTGTTGCCTAGGGCAGCACGAAACCTAAATACACCACTGACACCAATCACAGGGCTGGTATTCTGGTGTCATGGACCACAGAATTAATCTTTTCACATTTAGGCTACATTAACACCAGTACTTAGAGCTGGGGCAAATTGTAACGGCAGAAATCATGTCATTCCTGCTGAGGCTCTGTGCAGTTGCTGACTCCTTTCGTTATGACATTCACTCTCTGCACAGTCAGCAATTACTTGTGGTGATCACTGCAGGACCCAGTTTGTGTGCATCCAGCAGTGATCACTGCAGGTAATTGCTGGCTGTGCAGTAAACAGCAAATAGCTGTGGCTGTTGGTGACCTGTCATAGTGAACAGGACCAGCGGCTGCGCCTAGCCACCCAGAGCCAAAACAGGAATCCGAAGATTCCTGCCATTATAATTCACACCGGCCTAAATTACCAGTGTAAATGTAGCCTCAGACTTGCCACCTGTCTGGTTCAGTGTACACAAAATCCTATGTAATGAAAGAGTTTTTCTTTAAAAAAAAAAGATTGTGCTGAGGTTTTTACATGTCTGTGAAGATTCCTACTTGTCACACACCAATCTACGCATATATTATGGGTACAAGAATGCTTTGTTTAACCACGCCATTTTAAGCCTCTCCCACTGTTAAAGCAAGTTGCGCACACCCACTGTTTGCCATGGTGTGTGTAGCTAAAGTGTTCAGATTTAGCTTCAAGAAAAGGTGATAACCCTAGTACCAAGGCTGGATTTAGGTGGGTGCTGGGGTGGGCTGCACAGCATGACTGTGCACTGCAGGCCTGAAACTATTAATTGGGGAGAGGGGTGACATCATGTTTTACAGCACCAGGTGACAGCAACACTAGTGACGCCACTGGCTGCAGATGCACCTTTTTAGTAACTTAATCTTATAAAATAATATTAATATTTCAGGGATTGAAGTCGGAATTGATTACTAGTGATATATACCAAACCTGTGATAGGCAGAGATTAGATATCTCCCATTAATGAGGTACGCTATAATCAGGTTGACAGTGAATATTTATCTATCTATGGTATTTTTCATATTATCTTAGACCATTTGTCTATTCTATCTTAATGTAAGTTCTTTTTATTAGGTAATCAAATATTCTAGAACAATGACATTGTGTTTCAAAGAACCTGTAAACTGTGTGTTATTCTTCTGATTCAAACAAAACAAGATATCAATTCCTGGAGTGGATACATTTGGCTTGTAAAGAATACCATTTGTTAATCAGGGGTGTTGCTAGGATTGTGAAAGACTTGGTGCATCCATTGGCGCTCAAAGGAAAAGAGTGATGTGGCACACATAGCACGCCATGGCTGATGGTGGGTCTGGAAGACACTGAGAGGGGCTTAAGGGTCCATACTTACATTAACATTAAACTCTGGCTTAAAAAAAAATTCTATTGAAATATGTATTTTTAACTCAAAAAAGTCCCTTCTATTGCTTTCATCCTCCTGTGAATTCCTTCTTCTTTGTTCATTCTCCATGGTCCCACTGTATGTATAGCTTCCCTGTTTTGCTCCCTCCCAAGATGGCTAGGGACTATGGACTATGATGTTTGTAGTGTGCATAGATCTGCACATGACCTCAACTAATGTGCACAGGAGGCAGGAGAAAACAATTCAAAACGGGTTAGAGGGCCATTAGCACCTTCCCTCCCTGCTTATAGGAGATTGATGGCCAGGTGGGACACTCCTCCTTCTGAGTGGGCATCATAAGACATCCTGTCAGAAGCTGCCAGTCACGCGGCCGTGGGGCCCCGCAACCAGGGGCAGACTGACAACTCATGAGGCCCCCAGGCAATAGGGGTTCATGGGGCCCTGTGTCCTTGCCCAAACTCAAAAACGCCTATGAAAAAGGTACCAGGGGCATCTCATGGGGCCCCCTACTGACCCCGGACCCTCGGGCAGTGCCCAAGTTTCCATATGGTCAGTCCGCCCCTGCGCGCAACAGTGCAATCTGTCACCAACTGTGTCCACGGGACACAGCCGATGACAGATCACTACACCAGCCCGCTGTCAGTGTCATGTGACTGATGTGACCAATCACAGCAGATCACATGACAATTGTATACAATGGATGGCTTGCTTTCATGCCATCCTTGTATACAATTGTGTTGTTAGCTGTGATTGGTCACAGCGGTCACTTGGTAGAGGCAAGGCCAATCGCAGCCCATATGTACCATGTGATGAGCTTTGCCCAATCACAGCTAATCACAACAAAAGACTAAATGAATCAGTTTCCTTCAGTAAAAATGGTTGCTAATATCAATAAAATACATTGGTATTAGCAATCATAATGTGAATAAAGAAATCCTGATCACTTTCCCAGAGTAGTACAATGTTACTATGGTAACATTGTATTGCTCTGGTCACAGTGTGTTGAAAAAAACAGTAAAAAAAAAAAAAATTAATAAAAAAGAAAAAATTATAGAAAAAAATAAATAAAATTATTTTTCTAATTTGTTTTTTTACATACTGTCACCAATCAGTGTCCCTGATCACCACCACACCAGTTATATAATAACACTATACTGGGCTGGTGACAATATGTAAGACAAAAAAAAATTGTGACTAAAAATTACAACTTCAAAAAACTCGCCATGCCTTCCACTAAATACCTTGGACTGTCTATTTTTCAAATGCTTCATTTTTGTACTATCCTGGCACTTTCAGGCCTCAAAAAATTAGATTGGCCATCAGTACATCAGGATTGATCAATTGTCAGCTGTATTTATCATAGTTTGTGGACTTTATAACTTTCTTACAGACTAAATAATACACACTAATGTGGGGTATTTTCATCAAAAAAATGTAGCAGAATACATTTTGGCCTAATTTTTCAAAAGTTTTGTTTTTTTCTTGTTTATTTAGGGAAAAAAAATTAAGTGGTGATTAAATACCACCATAATAAAGCTCTATTTGTATGAAAAAAAATAACAACATTTTTTTTATGGGTACAGTGTTGCATGGCTGCGCAATCGTCATTCAGAGTGCAACAATACTGAAAGCTGAAAATTGGCCTGGGCAGGAAGGGGGTAAAAGTGCCCGTTATTGAAGTGGTTAAGTAGTGGATGTATTTTTTAAAAACAAGAATATCATTTAGTGTCAGTTTAATGGAACCTGAACATGCACATACACATATGCTATAGTCTTTAGATCTACAAAATGTGATTTAATTATTGTTCCCAAGCAGGAATCTCACAGACAGATGTAAACCTCCGCATAATAATTTTTACAAACCGAAACTCCTCCACTACATACATGCACACATAGTATAGACAGAGGGCTAACACTTCGTAAAAATAGCCATAACAAACTAGCAACTGTTGTGACAATGAACATCTTGGTTAGGAGTATGTCATTACTGTACAATATAGCATAAAGACTGCGGGGATCAGGTGTTTATAATGTACAGAATGCAGTGGTCAGAAGTATGTCATGTACAGCCCAGTGTACAGTGTGCTGCAACCTGTATGCTTTGTCACACAATGCAAACTCCTGACTACCACCCCTGAATAATATTATATTATTTTATATATGGCTGAACCCTGCTTTCTTTACACTAGGCTATATAGTGAATACTCCTGATCACTTCGCCCTGTAAACTGTGTCGTACATTACATACTCCTGACTACTGAACTCTGTATGCTGTGGTATACTTAGCACACACTTTACTGCTGCACTCCCAGCATGCAGAGTTGTGAAGAAGTCAGAATTATTTATTGTACATGATGCATTACAGAATCATAACAGCTGTACTCTGTATGCTATGTCATACATTACATACTCGTGACCTGTGGACCCCCTGTAAATCTTTGTAATCATCCCCAAGCACAAATCCACCCTACCTGAAGTAACAGTCAGAAAAGTAACCACCCACCACCTCACCTCTGCACCCCTCTTCTACCGATTGCACTCTGCCCTCCATCCACTGCACCTTTGTGCCCCCCATTTACTGCTCACCTCTGTGCCCTCCATTCACAGCTAATATCTGCATCCCCTCCTCAGCACACCTCTGTGTTCCCTATTCACAGCTGAGCCCTCCTCTGCACCCAATGTCCACATGCACAGCTCTCATGCCTGTACCTCCCTCCTATCCATAGCTCTCATTCTTGCACCCAGCTCACCCCTTCCACAGCTCTCACCTTTGCACACAGCACCCCCCCCCCTATTCACAGCTCTCACATCAGCACCCAGTACCCCCCCCATCCTCAACTCTTACCTTCGCACCTGGCACTCCCCACACCTCATCTACAAATCTCAAACTCTGCACCAAACCCCTTTCCCCACATACAGTTATCACCTTTGCATTCAGGTCCACCTCGATCTATAGCTCACAACTCACACCTCTGCACCTAGCAACTCCCTTCCACAGCTTTCATCTCTGAACACACCAAGACCAGAATCCCTTCTAAGGCTCATCACTTGCTGTTGTGCAAGTGCATTAGTGTGCAAGTAAACATGTCGGCACTCAGGGCACCGTTAAGCATGCCGTACAAGTTGAGACTGCTGTCTCTCATTAAACTCTCAATATTCTCTCATTTGTTCTCTTGGCTGTGGTTCATTAGTAACCCATCTCAGGATCCTTGAACAGGCAAACTGTAAATTCACAAACCATATCTTGAAGCATGGCTTGACCCGCCTTGCTGTGGGGACAGTTGATTGGGGACTGCAATGGAAGTGCTTTCTCCAGCTCAGTATGGATGTCATCTCTGCACTAAATTACAAAGCACTCCAAATCAAATGGTCATAACATCTTAAAATATAAAAATCTGTAATGTTCAATTAAAGACAGCTATACAATAAACTGCTATGATGATGTTTTAGTAACACCCACAAACATCTCATTTATGTAATACCAATTCACTTCAGTAGTCTTAGAACATTTTCATGACTAAAATCATAGATTCATATCAGGTGCATATATTCAGATTATAAAATAGATATTATTGTTCATGTAGCACCCCTCAAGATAGCCAGGGGGAGCTAGTGTTCAATTTTTAGCTAGAGGTGGATTAGCAGCCTGGTGTGATAGTTAGCAGGGTCAAATTCTGGCCAGGGCTAACTGAACCTGCTCAGTAGCTGGAGAGGTCAAGTGGAAGATGGAGTGAGAGGAAGAGGAGTGCAGGAGCCTGGAGGGGGCCCAGTTGGTAAGGGGCCCACCTCCAGACAGTGGTACTGGAAAGGTGGAAAGTTCAGACCTCATCTGCCCATAGAGAGAAGACCACCTGTGCAGCAGGGAAGGCGCCAGCCCAGCCGAAGGCCTAAAATCCGCTACGAACCCACCAGCTCATAGGAACAGGACTGAGTAAGATCCTTGCCCGGGACTGTTCACCTTAAAGTGGCAGGTACTGGATCCTCTGCCCAGGGATTCCTTCAGACAGCTGGATATAGGAGGATTATCTGGGGCCTAGGGTGGTACACCAGGAGAGGCTGGAGAGCTCTCCAAGAAGTGAATCTTGCTGTATAAAGACTTGTACATAGTTGCCAAGAAGTTGTCCTTAGTTGCAGTTCCCTTAGGCACCCCATACACACCTGACCCCATCAAAATTCAATTCCCCCTAATAAAACCTAAAAACCCAAGCTCAGGGACTGGTTACTGTCTCCTTGATGCAAGTCTGTGAGGAAAATGTGTTACCTGGCTGTGCAGGACTTTGGGAGGACCCAAATCTTCAGCAACTCCTAAAGGTGTAGAGCTACATTCAGAAAGTTGAAGATGGTTGATTTTGCACTTTTGCCACATTGTTTTTATTAGTTACTATGCACTGTCTGTGGGCAGGGCCACTTGCCCTGCATAAGGGGGTACCTTTTTCTGTGCACACACTCATCAATGCCCAGAACCAGACGCGTTCATGTGAGTATCAAACATTATGGCGGTCCCCCGACTTAGAGATGAGCTGTGTCACTGTGTGCAATAATAAAAGTACAGAGTTCCTCTGAATAGTGCTGTCCTGTGTCACTACACACCTTAAGTTGATGTATGTTGTATTTAGGAGGGATACTGCTGAGCAAATACCCACTCCATCAGTCCAGGGCACCTCTGCAACCCACTCCCAGTGACAGAACGGCGTCCAGGCTTGTCATCATTGGGAAGAATTCCCTGCTAATAGCTGAAAAAAATCCATGGTGTCAGTGGGAATTTATCTGAGAGACAGAAATTTTTCATGGGACCCATAGTATCTTCTAAAGGAACCTTAGGGTTCCATGGAGCCCTGGTTGAGAAACCCTCCAATCTCTCCCTGGTTGAGAAACGCCTCCAATGGTCTAAGAAACTTTGAAGCTCCAAGCATTTCATCACTTTGGTTTCGCCAGAAATAAACAGCACCATTTTTAAAATAGGGAAGGATCTGATCACACTAATCTTGGTGTGATCAGATGCTTTCAGGGCTGAGGAGAGATCTACAGTCTAATAGACCCCAGATTTCTAAGAAAAGAGCACCTGTCACTGCCTATTGCTATCATAGGGGATATTTGCATTCACTGTGATAACAAAAAAAAGTGATAAATAAGTAAAAAGGACAGTGTAAAAATAAAAAAAGCAAAATAAATATTTAAATAAAAATTAAAGCACAACTGTCCCTCCACGCTCGCACGCAAAGGCGAATGCAAGCTTTGGCCGCATGCCAATGTGTAAACAGTGGTTGCACCATGCATGTGAGGTATCGTCACGAATGTCAGATTGAGGGCAGTAATCCTAGAACTAGACCTCTGTAAATTTACTTTTGTTATTATATATTTTATTAAAAATGTTCAATACTTAAATCAACATTATATCATATTTATCAAAAATACAAACAATTCACCTGAATTATCCATCCCTATCCCCCCCCCCATATCCCAACCCACCCATAAAATTACCCTAGTCCATATAGCTCTTTCCATCTCTTTCCATAATTCCTATCCATATCTATGTCCCTTGTATTTAATCGTCTCTTCCTACACTTCCTCTTCTCTCCGCTCTTTCTTTCTCTCTTACCTTTCTTTTCCCTTTTCCTATTTCTTTCACGGCCCTCCAATCGTTCAGTTCAATTCTCCTACCTCAGACTGCATGGGACTTCCACCACTTCCAGATATTTTTCAGATGTCTTAAAGTCATACCATCTACCCCATTCCTTTCTAAATTGTTCCGTTTTATCTTCATCTATATGATATAGCTCCTCCATCTTATTATACAATATACTCAACCTTATCTATACAGTCCCTCATTGTTGGGGGCTCCTGTACCTGCCAAAATTTGGGAATAAGTCCCTAGGCAGCACTAATTAGATTGTATAGTACACTATTTTTATATTGTTTCACTGATATCTCGTACCTATAAAATAAATCTTCTACATAAACCTTCTATATAGTGATCCCCAGTATCTCTAGTATAAATTGGATTATATCTTGCCAAAACATCTGTATTTTGGGGCAATTCCACCATATATGTGCCATTGTTCCCTTAGATCCCCATCCCCTCTAACATAATGGTGAAACTTCTGCTCTTTGTCTATGTGCCACACTCGTGTAAAATACCATCTAGTTAAACATTTCTAATTCATTTCAACTGTGTTCATGTTCATCACCCCATGTGTTAATTTAAACATTTTATTTTTCTGTTGTTCTCTCATTTTTGTTCCCAATTCCCTTTTCCATTTCTCTAAGAATAACGGAAGATCAGCTCCCGTCAGTTTAATACGGATCTTATATATCCTAGAAGTGACATATTTGGGGCTATATCAATGGGAGCATGTTCTCCGGCATCTTCAGTGGTTGAGGGAGCTTTGAATCAAAATGTCTTAATTGATAGTATCTCAGTTAATCTAATACAACAAATACATCTTTTTACTCTTTAAATTTTGAAAAGTGTGCAACTTCCCCTTATTTACTCTATCCCTTAAACGTACATTTCCATCTTTAAACCACTTCCCCTGAAGCATTATGCCCACCAGGGGAATTATCAGTAAATTATACTCCCAACCCATTCGCTTGTGCATTCCGTCCCATACTCTTAACACCTCCCGTGTCAACGTGCTGCTAATTTCATCCATAACGCAAAACTTTCATGGTATCCAAATAATCTTCTCTAATCGTGTGTTACTTAAAATACCTTCCATTTTAACCCAACTTTTCTCCTGTGAATTATATGTCCAATCTACAACTCCTAACAGTGTCTCCGCAATATAGTAATTCCTAATGTTAGACAGATTTAGTCCCCCTTTCCCTTTGTTATTACACAAAACTTCATACCTAATTCTCGGTTTCTATTTAGCTCATATATATATTTAAGTATCAATTTTTTTATTATCCCAAAAAAGGATCCTGGTATATGTACTGGGAGTATATGGAATTTATACAAGATTTTTGAGACTATCACCATCTTAACCAAATTTATACGCCCAATCCAGGAGACCCTATCCCTTGAGATGCTTCTCAACTCATCCTTTATTTAATTTATTAGTGGAATATAATTTACCTGATATATGTTCTTTATTGAGGGAGTTAGCTTTATTCCTAGATAAACCTAATTCCTTCTCCATCCATGTAAATGGGAAGTCTTTTTGTAGGGTCTGCTTCTCTTTCTTTGAAACATTAACATTCAAAATTTCTGATTTTGAGGGGTTTATTTTCAGGTTTGAAAGCTCTTTGTACTGTTTTAGTAATCCCATTAGATTAGGTAACGTTATACTTGGATTCACAATACAAAACAGCATGTCATCTGCATACGCTGCTACCTTATAGTCTACCTCTCCTATCTTAATTCCTCTAATATCTACACTCTTTAGTGCCATCACCAAAAGAAGTTCCAGGGATATGACAAATAACAGCGGGGATAATGGACATCCCTGTCTAGTGCCATTATATACTTTAAAAAACCTTGGGAGGGACCGATTTACCTTAACCGCTGCTGATGGATAATTATAAAGCTCCTTTATCCACCTTAACATCTTAGTCCCTATTCCTAAGACCTCTAGCGTTATTATCATAAATCCCCAGTCCACCCTGTCAAAAGCTTTTTCAGCATCGATCGACAGGATAATTGTCGGCGACTTTTCTCTCTTTGCTTTTTGTAGAAGGAACAATATTCTTAGACCATTATCCCTCCCTTCCCTGCCTGGGACAAAACCTACTTGGTCTAAATGTATCCATTCCGGCATCAACTCTTTCAACCTGGTAGCTAGCACTTTTGTCAACAGTTTTGTGTTTGTATTGTGAACTATCATTCCCTTCTTTAAGAATAATTGTTATATACACTTGCAGCGATTCTTCTCTTATTCCCATTCCCTATCCTAAAGCATTCATATATGTACAGAGGTATATATCTTCCTCGAGGACTCCCTGAGGGTACAAGGGAGGTGGAGGGGAGGATGGAGAGAAAAGGGGGGGGGAACAACCCATTCCCCTAGGCCAGAGGGAGGGGCCGGAATTTACCACCCCCTCATCTCCACCCACCAACCACTTCCTGCCCTCCCCTGTCCCAGTTCTGTCTATCTTCTCTTTTTATTTATTGACTGCCACTTCTCTTTTCTCAACCTTCCACTCTTGTTAGACCCCTCTGACCACCCTGCAATGTCCATATTCTGCAGTTCTAGTTTTTCACAAAAGTCACTAAGTTCTTCTGGGAATCTTAGCCTTGCCGACTTCCCGTCTTTCTATCAAATAAGGAATTCCGAGAATCCCGTTATATCGAACTCTTTTCTCCCTCATCTGGTCCAATAAGGGTTTCAACAATCTTCTTCTGGCTAATGTCTCAGATGCAATGTCCGCAAAAACTTGCAACTTCGTTTCTCCAAATTTTATTTCTGGGATCTCCTACCCTTTTTTCAATATTCTCTCTCTGTCCTCATAATGATGGAAACGAACATTCACGTCTCTAGGGATGTCTGGTGTTACTCCTGGCAGGAGCCTTAACCTATGTACTCTCTCAATTCTCAGAGGATCTAAGGCTAATCTACCTATCATTGGGTTAAACACCCTCCTTATTTTTTCCCAGAGGTCCTCTTCATGCGAATCTTCTGGTAGTCCCCAATCCCCTAGATTATTTCTTCTATCTCTATTCTCTTGGTCTTCCAATTTAAATGGGAGCATCCTCTGTTCCCTTCCCATCTCCTCCACCTGCATCTCCAAGTTAATAAACTGCTGGGCCTATGTTTCCATTTTCTCCTCTGCTTTTTCTACTCTTGTTAACATTTGTCCTAGATCCTTATGAATCATCGCCAATTAATTTTTCATAGAGAGTTCCAATTTTGCAAACATTTCCGCCATCTCTGTTCTTGTAGGGATTTGTGATATTACTCTCTGTTGTTCCAGGACCTTTTGATAATTTACGCTGTCAACTTTTATAGATTCATTGGTCTCATTTCCTTCCTGTGCTCCAAATGACAATCTAGACTTCTCACCATCATATTTTCTACTTCCTTCCTGTTGTTTCTCCTTGCATTGTATCTCTGGGCTTTTTTCTTGTAATGGCATGTATTTCTTTATTGTGCTGGTATTTGCATTGGGTTGCGGGGTTTTTACATCCCCACCTTTAGTGGATTTGTTCTTCATATTAGCTAAGCTTAGCCGTTAATTTTCTACTCAATGCTCAAATACAGAATTATCACACCTAGGAAAAGTGCCTCCTACTTGTTCCTCTCCGAAAACTTTTACAGTCCCAGATAGCTTTAAAAATGTATACGTCATTAACACCAGCACTTGGCCTCTGAGATCCCCCCAGCCCTACAACTCAGGTATACATTTGCTAGTAACAGAGACAGTAGCAACTTAAATCTCCAACCGTTGCCCACAGCAACTCACCATCACCCTCCGAGCCTGGGGTTCTGGGTCCCTCCCTCTCTGTATGCTCCTCTATCCTGAAACGAAATCTCATATTCCGGCTTGCAGGGTCCCCTGAGGGGGGGTCTGGGCGGGTGCTCAGGATGTCCTGTGCTTTCAGGAGTCTCTGGGTCTCAGGGTCTCCCAAGATTTGTTACTTTTCCCAGGCCGTTTGGGACATCTAGTCACTGAATTAGCACAGCCCCATGTGGATGGTCCCTCCTGGAGTCCCTCCGTGCTAGGTTCTCTCTAGCACCTCTGCTTTCTGCCTCCCTCAGTGATCCCCTGCACTCCAGGGAGCGCCTCTGTCGGCAGGTACTGGTCCCTCTGCGATCCCAGCCCTGGACCACTGAAGCACTGTCCTTCTCCCAGGGCTCACCATGCCTCTTAATAAATTCCTTGGAATGTCTACTTTCCAAAAAGGGTTTATTGGGGGGGTTGACCTATCCTGGCATTTCAGGGCTTCTGAAACTGTGATAGGAAATGAGGAAGTGAAATGAGGAAGTTATGCACCTTCAGACTCTCAAAGGGGTCATTGGATTCTGAGCTTCTGTATGTGACTAGGCTGCCAAAAAAGTCACACGCATGTGGTATCCCCATACTCGAGAAAAGCAGCAGAATATATTTTGGGATGTAATTCCACATATCCCCATGGCACGTGTGAGAAATATATCATTTAACTGACAACTTTGTGTAAAAAAAAATTTTTTTGGGGTCAATTTCCAAAAACGAGTGGTTAAAAAAAATCTTTCATTGACTCAATCTGCCTCTCTGCAAATAATATGTGGGTGTCTATTTTTCAAAAAGAGGACTTTTTTGGGAGGGGTTGTGCTATCCTGGAATTTCAGAGCCTCTGAAACTGTGATAGGTAGTGAGGAAGTGAAATAAGGAAATTGCACACTTTCAGGCTTTTAAAGGGGCCGTTGCATTGTGGGCTCCTGTATGCAGCTTGGCTCCCAAAACGTCTCTCACATGTGGTATCCCCATACTCAGGAGAAGTAGCAGAATATATTTTGGGGTGTAATTCCACATATACTCATGGCATGTGTGAGTAATATATCATTTAATTGACAACTTTGTGTAAAACAAATGTTTGTTTGTTTTTTTTCATATTCCAAAAACGTGTGGTGAAAATAAAAATAATCCATTGACTCAACATGCCTCTCAGCAAATAGTGTGGGGCGTCTACTTTCGAAAAAGGGGACATTTGTGGGGGATTGTGCTATCCTGGAATTTCAGAGCCTTTGAAACTATGATAGGTAGGGAGGAAGTAAAATGAGGAATTTACACATCATCAGGCATTCCAAGGGGTCATGTTTGAGCAATATATCATTTAAGTGACAACTTTGTCACAACTTTTTTTTGTCATTTTCCAAAGACTTGTGGAAAAAAAAAATCTTCCATGGACTCAACATAATAAATAGCTTAGGGTGTCTGCTTTCTGAAAAGGGGTAATTTGGGGGTGTTTGTACTGCCCTGGCATTTTAGCACCTCAAGAAATGTGATAGGCAGTCAGAAAGTAGAAGCTACGTAAATTGCAGTATCTATACCATAGTTTGTAGGCGCTATAACGTTCACACAAACAAATTAATAAACACTTATTGGGATTTTTTTTTACCAAAGACATGTAGCAGAAAACATTTTGGCCTAAATGTATGACTAAATTTGAGTTTATCTGACATTTTTTTATAACAGAAAATAGAAAATGGTGTTTTTTTTTAAACATTTTGGTCTTTTTTCATTTATATCACAAAAAAAAAACAAGTGGTGATCGAATATCACCAAAAGAAAGCTCTATTTGTGTGAAAAAAGGAGATAAATTTTGTTTGGGTACAGTGTTGCATGACCATGCAATTACAAGCACAGTGCTGAATAGCAAAAAATGGCTTGGTCATTAAGGGGGGTAAATCTTCCGGAGGGCAAGTGGTTTACAAATGATCCTGAAACAAAACAAACTTTTCCGTTGTGCGCATCTCTAGGGGTGCAGTGTGGTGCGTGATTCAGTGAATCACACACCTCCCTTTTTTTTGTTTTTGTACAAACTTTATTTAAAGTGTACAAAATGTGATGCACCGATACACTGAACTTCTGTACAGTGACATGCAATTCTGCACAGCACACTGCAATGAAATGCAACATGTCTGATTTTATCGCAACATGCAGTGACAGATGTTTTCCAATGCAGTAAAGTGTCTGTCACTGCACTATGTGTGAATTAGCCCCAACTGATACTACAGTATGGACAGAGAGCTGGAGGAAGAGTCTGCAGGAGCCCGCATTGCACCCACAATCCACTGATCACAAGTACAATGCTTTGCAGGCTCCCATGGAAAAAAAATGCCCTTTTTATCCTGCAAATATACATGCATTTATTTATTTTTTGAAGGTATATCTAGCCTTTAAAAATTAAAATATGGCTCCTCCTCCTCTAACAAAAGTTGGTATGTTTTTTTTTTTCTGGGACTGGGTACCTTTTTGAGACAGGTGTCCTACTTAGGTGGGAATTACGTCAGCTTGGCCTGGTCCCTCCCTGCTACCCTCTGGGACAAACCACAAGTACCAGGAGACTGTAGGACCAGGCTGACCTTGCCACATGATCCCGGCTGTGAGACATCAGGAAGTGACAGCTGGCTCCCACATCCAAGATGGCAGCCCTGGTGATTTGCAGCCCATCAAAGAATCGGCTCCAGTGAAGACAATGCTGGACTCATGGGCTGGCATTTGTAGCTGCTGATTTTTAATTCATGAAAAAAGTGAAGAATGGAAAAGGGTTAGTGCACCTGTCAGTTTTTATTACTGTCTGTGTCCCCGTTAGGGAGATCCTCCCTCTCTATATGTAATGTTTACCATTGTTATTGAAAACGAAAGAAAATCCCAAATTTTGGGTTGTCACCAGAAAAGTACAGGACGGAAAAGTTCCGTTTTGGTTTCATTCAATAACTTATTAATTTTATTTCATCATATTTGTTATGTTAGAATGATTCATTTTCAGAATTTGTTTCATGTATTCGGATTCGTTTTGTATATTCCTTATCTTCAAATCAATTCGAAATTCTAATTTCCAAACATGACTACATTAATTCCATTCTATTCTTTTCAATTATTTTATTTTCTATTTTAGTCTATTTGATTCTTTTCTATTCTATTCTCTTATTTTCTACTATGTTCTATTCTGTTTTATTCCAGTCTATTCTATTCTTTTATTTTGTATTATATTTTATGCTATTATATTCTGCTTTATTCTATTCTATTCTTGTCTAATCTATTCTTTTCTACTCTATTCAATTTTTTTTATTCCATTCTGTTTAATTCTATTATTTTATTCTCTATTCTATTATTTTTTATTTTACTCTATTATATTTTCTATTCTATTTTATTCCATTCAATTTCTTTATTGTATGCTCTATTCTGTTTATTCTAAAGTATTCTGTTAGTTTCTATTCTATTCAATTATTTTATTCTTTTCTATTCTATTTTGTTTTATTCTCTTCTCTTATATTGTTATTTTCTACTATGTTCTATTCTGTTTTATTCCAGTCTATTCTATTCTTTTATTTTGTATTATATTTTATGCTAATATATTCTGCTTTATTCTATTCTTGTCTAATCTATTCTTTTCTGTTCTACTCTATTCGATTTTTTTTATTCCATTCTGTTTAATTCTATTATTTTATTTTATATTGTACTCTATTATTTTTTATTTTACTCTATTATATTTTCTATTCTATTTTATTCCATTCTATTTCTTTATTGTATGCTCTATTCTGTTTACTCTAAAGTATTCTGTTATTTTCTATTCTATTCAATTATTTTATTCTTTTCTATTCTGTTTTATTCTCTTCTCTTATATTGTTATTTTCTACTATGTTCTATTCTGTTTTATTCCAGTCTATTCTATTCTTTTGTATTATATTTTATTCTATTATATTCTGCTTTATTCTATTCTTGTCTAATCTATTCTTTTCTATTATATTTTATTCTATTATATTCTGCTTTATTCTATTCTTGTCTATTCTTTTCTGTTCTACTCTATTATTTTTTTATTCAATTCTGTTTAATGTTCTTCTCTTTTCTACTCCATTCTATTATTTTCTACTTTATTATTTCTATTCTATTCCATTTTATTTCATGCCATTATCACATGCAGAGGTGTAGTAGCTCGGAGGGAGGTCGGTCACATGCCATTGTCACATGCAGAGGTGTAGTAGCTCGGAGGGAGGTGTAGTAGCTCGGAGGGAGGCTCGCCGCCTCCACACACACAACTGTTACTCCACTTTCATTACAGACTGCACTTCCTGACAGGCCCGCAGCGCGGACACACGTGACGTCATGACGCCGCACATCAGGCTGGCGGCACGGACCGTAGACGTAAAGGGTGGGGGAGAAGAAGGGAGACACATAAACACAACATGGCGGAGGGGGCCGCTGCCGCCGCTCAGGCGAAGGAAAGACGGAAGGAGCAACTCCGTCAGTGGGCCCGGTCTTGCACCAACCAGGAGGCGGCGGAGCCCCGCTGGCAGCGGCGGAAGAGGCGTCTAGATGAACGGGGAGTCCGTTCGGATGGGGAGTCTGGACGGGCTGTACGGTTCGAGCGGGCGGCGGAGTTCCTGGCTGCCTGTGCCGGAGGAGATCTGCTGGAGGCGGAGGAGATGCTTAGAGGAGAGGATGGCAAGGAGATCACTGACAGCACCAACACGGATGGTATCAGTGCCCTGCACCAGGTGAGGGACGGTGCCCGGGACAGGCTCTGTCACCGGATCATGAAGTATAGGGGCTCCGGGGTCACGGGGCAGGTGCCCGGGTACTGCTGGAGGCATTGGAGTGCCCAGGTGGTGCTGGAGGCATGGTGGTGCCTGAGTGGGCCTGGAGGTACGATGGTGCAGGCAGTGCCCAGGTGGTGCTGGTAGCATGGTGGTGCCTGAGTGGGCCTGGAGGTACGATGGTGCAGGCAGTGCCCAGGTGGTGCTGGTAGCATGGTGGTGCATGAGTGGGCCTGGAGGTACGATGGTGCAGGCAGTGCCCATGTGGTGCTGGTAGCATGGTGGTGCATGAGTGGACCTGGAGGTACGATGGTGCAGGCAGTGCCCAGGTGGTGCTGGTGGTGCCTGAGTGGGCCTGGAGATACGATGGTGCAGGCAGTGCCCAGGTGGTGCTTGTGTCTTTGCTGTGCATGGGTGGTGTGGATGGCATGGAGGTGCATGGCTGGTGTTGGTGGCATGGTGGTTCTGGTGACATTGCGTTGTCTGGATGGTGCTGATAGTATGGTGGTGCCCGGCTGGTGTTGATGGCATAGTGTTGCTAGCCATGTGGCAGTGCCCAGGTAGTGCTGGTGGCATGGTGGTGCTGGTTTTGCCCTGGTGGTGTCAGCATAGCGGTACCTGAGTGATGTTGGTAGTGCTCAGGTGGTTCTGGTGACATTGCGTTGTCTGGATGGTGTTGATAGTATGGTGGTGCCTGGGTTCTGTTGATGGCATAGTGGTGCTGGTCACGTGGCAGTGCCCAGGTGGTGCTGGTGGTATTGCGTTGTCTGGATGGTGTTGATAGTATGGTGGTGCCTGGGTTCTGTTGATGGCATAGTGGTGCTGGCCACATGGCAGTGCCCAGGTGGTGCTGGTCTTGCCTGGTTAGTGGCAGCATGGCGGTGCCTGAGTGATGCTGGCAGTACCCAGGTGGTGCTGGTGGTATTGTATTGTCTGGATGGTGTTGATAGTATGGTGGTGCCTGGGTGTTGACGGCATGGCAGTGCTCAGGTGGTGCTGGTAGTGCCCAGGTAATGCTGATAGCAGGGTGGTGCTCACCGTGTCATGGTGCAGATGAGTCATAGTTGTGGTGTATTTGTCTAGCAATGTACTGGATTTCTACCTTTTGCCCTCCTTCGTAAGACAGCCGTCTTGTCTCACTTCTCAGCAGTCTAGCCCAAGTCATACTAAAGTCGGCCATACATGGGTCAAATTCTGAAAGAATTTTTGTTCGAATTTCGCATCATTAGCGGGTCACAGAAATGGGCGATTTTCGTGTGACCATCGAATTTGAGTGATTGGGCATGTTGGAAATTTTTGCCAAAACGAACGAATATCGAATCAATGATGGGAGAATCTGGTGAGAAATATAAATGAAAAAGTGAGCATGAGCTGTGACCTGGAAAGAAAACAAAATTCTTGGCCATGAAAATTCTTTTCTGTAGCAACACGAGATGAAATTGAAGGCTTGGTTGGTCGAATTTTGAATTCAATGGTGGCGCCACCGGATTACAAGATGCACGAAATTTCTGATTTTCTAAAGAACATTAGTTTGGAATTCGACCCATGTATGGCCTGCATAAGACTAGTGGAGAAGGATGGAAGGAGTTCTATCTGTGTCCACACACCTAGAGCAGAAGACTGAGGAACCGGCCCCTACCCCTGATGTCCGCTCTGTTCTAGATATGTGGCCCCGGAGTGCAGCAGCCATTAGTACAACTTCCACTAAGCTACCAACAAAGACCATGTGAGACAGGCTTGCTTGTACCCTGGCAGGCTGGGTAGTGTAACCCATCAATATACACCTCGTGTCACTGACCGCTGGTTGTGTGTGCTGTGCCTGGATGACCTGCCATCCTATGACCTCTGACCTTGTCATGACCTGCCATCCTATGACTGCTGACCCTGTCATGACCTATATTCAGAAATCCTGCCCTGCTTCCAAAGGTGGAGTTTTACAGGGCAGTGGTGGGCAGATAAGGACATGTGAGCGGCTGGACTGTAGTGGATTGGTGAGAGTGGCACATCTCTGGTGATTGGGTGGGATGGGTAGATCAGTGGTGGTCAGGTGTGAGACAGTTTGATTGCTAGTTGCACTGTGTGATTCGTAATCCGTAACTAGAGCAGCAATTCATGAGGTATAGCAACAATATCATGGCTGTATTCATTGCAATGTGCAGCTGTAGAGCAAGTAAGTGAAAATCAAAATAAAGCCCATTTCTTGGCAAAATCTCCCCCAATGACCGGCTTTACAGCTGAAAAAGTTACCCTTGCAGCGCGACTCTCCCCACAGGTGCTTTTTCTTTCTTCTTTTTTTTTTTTTTTTCCCCAGCCTGGGGTTCAGCTTTTAAAAATTAAACAAAAACTAAAACCTTTTTATTTACTCACCCACCCTAGTCTGCTGTCATTTGATCCTATAGGGCAGGGGTGTCAAACTGGCGGCTTTCCAGCTGTTGCCAAACTACAAGGCCCATCATGCCTCTGCCTTTCAGAGTCATGCTTGTAACTGTCAATCTTGCAATGCCTCATGGGACTTGTAGTTTGGCAACAGCTGGAGGGCCGCCAGTTTGACACCTGTGCTATAGGGCTTCTTCAGAAGTAAAGACCAGCAATCCACTGCTACAGTCTGGGCCCAGCTGGCCTTGTTGCTGCTTGAGAGCCGCTGCTGGGAGTCTTCAGGATGTTCAGTGGATATAAAAAGTCTACACACCCCTGTTAAAATGTCAGGTTTCTGTGATGTAATAAAATGAGGCGAAGAACGTTTTCCACCTGTTAAATGTAACCTATAAACTGAACAACGAACACATTTTGGAGGGAAGTAAACATAAAAAACTAAAATAATAAGGTTGCATAAGTGTGCACACCCTTAAACTAATACGTTGTTGAAGCACATTTTGATTTTATTACAGCACTCAGTCTTTTTGGGTATGAGTCTATCGGCATGGCACATCTTGATTTGGCGATATTTGCCCACTCTTCCTTGCAAAAACATTCCAAATCTGTCAGATTGCGAGGTCATCTCCTGTTCTGCCTTGATCTGAGTGTAAACTATGCAAGTGCAGATTGTCTATGAAGTAATGCACTCATATGTATCAAGAGTAGGCATGCCTTCCATGGAGGGGCAGTCATCAATGGCGGACATCAGCAGGTAACTGCATGGTATGTGCAGAGTTTGGCCAGGAAGTTGCTGGATGGATGTAAGCAGAACCTCTTCAAAGCACCCCACATATTTTCAATGGGATTCAGGTCTGGGCTCTGGCTGGGCCATTCCAAAAGTTTCATCTTCTGGTGAAGCCATTCCTTTGTTGATTTGGATGTATGATTTGGGTCGTTGTCATGCTGAAAGATGAAGTTCCTCTTCATGTTCAGCTTTCTAGCAGAAGCCTGAAAGTTTTGTGCCACTATTGACTGGTATTTGGAGCTGTTCATAATTTCATCTACCTTGACTAAGGCCCCAGTTCCAGCTGAAGAAAAACAGCCCCAAAGCGTGGAGCAGCCACCACCATGCTTCACTTTGGGTATGGTGTTCTTTTGGTGATGTGCAGTGTTGTTTTTGTGCCAAACATATCTTTAGGAATTCTGGTCAAACAGTTCATCCTTGATTTCATCAGACCGTAACACATTTTCCCACATGCTTTTGGGAGACTTCAGATGTGTTTTTGCAAAATTTTGCCGAGCTTGTATGTTTTCCTTAAGAAAAGGCTTCCGTCTTGCCACTCTACCCCATAGCCCAGACATGTGACAACAATCTCCCATATTCATATGTACCACACAGCCAGTACTTGCTAGATATTCCTGCAGCTTTTTTAATGTTGCTTGCGGCCTCCCAGACTAGTTTTCTTCTCGTCTTTTCATCAATTTTGGAGGGATGTCCAGTTCTTGGTAAGGTCACTGTTGCGCCATATTTTCTCCATTTGATGATGACTGTCTTCACTGTATGCCATGGTATATCTAATGCCTTGGAAATCATTATATAGTGTTTATATAGCGCCAATAGGTTTGCTCAGCGCTGTACGATAAAGTGGGGGGACAGTACATGAGACAAGACAGAAACAATACAATACGCGAGGGGTTTGAGGGCCTTGCTCTTTCGAGCTTACAATCTAGGAGGGAGAGGGTAGAGGTACAGGAGGAAGTGGCTGTGGGGGATGGAGTGGAGGAGAACGGCTGTTAGGTGAAGGTGGGGTAGGCTTCCCTGAAGAGGTTGGTTTTCAGGGAGCGCCTGAAGGTGAGGAGGGTAGGTGACAGTCTGATGGATTGTGGTAGGGAGTTCCAGAGGATGGGGGAAGTCCTGGAGAAGTCCTGCAGTCGGGCGTGGGAGGAGGAGACCAGGGAGCTAGGAAGTAGGAGGTCTTGTGAGGAGCGAAGGGTGCGGGTAGGGTGGTATTCTTTTGTACTTTTCTCCTGACTGATACCTTTTTTAACAATGAGATCCCCTGATGCTTTGGAAGCTCTCTGTGGACTATGGCTTTTGCTGTAGGATGCAACTAAGAAAATGTGGGGAAAGACCTACTAGAACAGCTTAACTTTATTTGGGGTTAATCAGAGGCACTTTAAATGATGGCAGGTGTGTACTGACTACTATTTAACATGATTTTGAATGTGATTGCTTAATTCTGAACAAAGCTACATCCCCAGTTATAAGAGGGTGTGCACACTTATGCAACCACATTATTTTAGTTTATTTTACATAAGGGGGTGTGGTTATGCGTTTCATGGCTCAGACCCTTTGTGAAACCAATGGACTTCTCCATTGGTTTGCAGTTTTAAAGTGGCGCCACTGAGAGCGACTTCAAAACCGACTATTTAGTGGTATTTTTTTTTTTTTTCTTGTGGCTTGCTGACATTCTGTGCGACGTCATATAACAGATGTCAATGCAAGTTGCAATGAAGATGCACAGAAATAGTGCAGGAACCTTTTTCCAGCTTGCTGCTACTTAAAGCGGAGTTCCACTCAAACTCAAGTCAGCAGGTACAAAAACTGTAGCTGCTGACTTTAAAAAAAAAAACAGCCACTTACCTGTCCCTCGGTCCCGTGGTGCGTCCCCCATAGCCCGTTTCACCGGCCGTCCTGTATTCTAGGAGGCCGGCATCTTCAGTGTGGGCACCCGGCTGTGATAGCTTGCAGCTTCACAGCCAGGTACCCATTGTGTATGCGTGAGTAGCGCTGCGCTTCGTGAATGGTCCTGTAGTCGTCTGGGATCTGTCACATGTCCCAAAAGACTACAGGGAGAAAGGGAGGGAGGTGCCAATCCTTAATGGGGACCGAGGGAGTAGTCCTTAAAGCGGAACTTCCTCTTTTGGGTGGAGCTCCGCTTTAAGTCGCACAGATTTGAACAGTTCCAGTCCACTGAGTGCAACTTGTCATGTAACTTTGAAGTGTCAAGTCGCACTGCTGTGAACCAGGGCTTAGTTCTACTTTAACATTCTAGTGAAACACTGTGGCATAGTCCACCTTTTTGCAAAAAATTAATACATGCATCTACATTTAATAGAATTAAAGTGCATATATTAAATGTTTGCATAGGAGCCTGCAGAGCCTTGTGACTGCAATTGGCGTATTGCAAGTGGACTGAGTAGGCTTCTGCAGACTGTTCACTCAGCCCCAGGTGGGTACAGAGGAACTGACCTTTTTGGGGCCGGAGGGACTAAAGCTGGCCATACATGTTGCCTGCTCATCCAGCTGAATTTAGATGCATGCATGGGGACAATGTTGTACAGAAATCTACCTACCAATGTACTCCTGTATAACCAGCCTGTTGGATATTTACTGATCAGTATATTCTGACAGCGGGGAAGTCTCCTGGCTGTCAGAATACAATTGCTCATTGGGATTCCTCCATCCTTGAATTCATTGATGGGGGAATCCTTTTTTTTTTTTTTTTTTTTTTTTTTTTTTTTTTTTTTTTTTATCCTGATCTACTGTGTCTACCTAGTCGATAATTGGTTTGCTAAAACAACTTTAGGGTCAAATTTTGCATTTTTTTTTTTTCTTCAAAAATGTGATACAAAAATAATTGTCTAATAAAAGGTGTAGTTTCCTGTCAATAACAATGCTGTTATTTCAAATCCATATTTTTGTTCATATACTGTATATGTATAATCCTTGTTCCTGGTATTATTAGAGACTGAAGAAAGGATGTTCGTTGAGTAAATGTACACAGGTTGTGATTTGTTTTGCAAATGTGCATAAGTCATGATTACATGCATGTCAGTGTGCACATGTCCAAGATTGAGGGCTTTCACATCAGAGAGTCCTGCCAAACAAATGGCAGCCTGTGTGCTGCGAGACATAGGGCTAATGCCCCAAGATCAGTATAGGTCCCCCCCCCCCGTCCCCCCACACACTACTTTATTGAAAAGTCCTGAGTGATCATTCTATTCACCACAGCGGCATAGCGATGCTGTGGTTTGCATTGCAACCCACTGTGCTGAATGCTGGGGTATGAAATTACACCACAGGGAATGGGGCATTTTGCAGTGTCGTTGCATTGGCCCCCTAACAAAACTGGTGTGAACGAGTCCAGAGTCTGACATGGCCCCTCTATATGTATACAATTGTTCCTAACCCAGGCGGATTTGGATTGTCTGGTGATCTGGGTTATGGAGGTGAGTAATACCCATGCTTAATACTTCATTGCTACCCTACATTTGTCTGTTACACACTGTCCTGTCAGACAGGGATGTAACTGAGGCTGATGTCTGGTCCACTTCGAAAAAGACCGCAGTTATGTTTTAAGTTCTAGTTAAGTGTTGCAATTAAAGGAGAAGTTCACCTTTGGAACATGTTACATGTTCCACCCCCATGACAGCAGGTGGGATCTTTTCCCCACATCTGCTGTCACAATTTAAAACGCGTGGCTGTGTGGGGCTCTGCCCACAGGACCCATTCATTCACAGATTTCTGAGGCTGACCGCTTGTAGTTCTCAATGGACTAGAAGGGCGCTGAGTGCTCTGGTAGTCCATTGATGGTATAGGAGGTACGGGCAGCCAGCTATTTTCAGAGTCTGTAGGAGCCTTGAGATTGCACCCGTGATCTGCTAATTGCGAATGCTATGCTCTGCATACTCAGAATAAAAATGCACTTTTTTTTTACCTGTAATTTCCTTTTTTCAAAAGGTAAACTTGTATATTCAGGCCTAAAGTACCGTATTTTTCGGCATATAAGACTACTTTTTAGACTTTAAAAACATACCCCAAAAATCGGGGGACGTCTTATACGTGAGGTATACAATGTGAACCTTTAGTTAGTTTCGGCCAAGCTGGCTCAAAACGAACGTCCCTAATCTGTCAGCCCGCTGGATGTGCAGTAACTGTATGTACAGTAGCTTTGGCTACGTACAGTATACCGCGCTGAGCCAATCACGGCGAGCAGTGTATTCTATTAATGAATATAGAGCCTGCTCAGATTGGCTGAGTCAGAGAGGCGGGCTGATGTCATAACCTCAGCCAATCCGAGCAGGCTCTGTATTCATTAATAGAATACACCGCTCGCCGTGATTGGCTCAGTGCGGTATACTGTATGTAGCCGAAGCTACCATACATACAGTATTACCACACATCCAGCATGCTGACAGAGTAGTTGGTGTATATTTAATCAAATCTGATGTATTTAATGGCATTGCCTAGGAAGGGGGGTAGTCTCATTCGGCGAGTATAGCCAAAACCTATGTTTTAACTGGAAAAATTAGGGGGTCGTCTTGTACACCCAGTCGCCTTATACGTCGGCAAATACGGTAGAACTAATGTTGAAACTTTATTTTTCATTTTGGATAGTGCAAGGCAGGGCTTGACTAATTTTGCTTTGGATTTAGCTAAAACAGGAGCCATTTTGATATATTTTTTTGTGGCATAGGTTGTCCGCGCCGAGGGGAAAGCAAGTTTTGGGCGACAAGCTTCATGCAATGTGGTTTGCCGCATGAGAAACACAGCAAAACTGCACCACGTTTTAGGTGCCATTTAAAACAATGGCGCCTAAATCTGCATTTTGCAAGCACAGCGATTCTGCCAAAATGTCCAGGTGTGAATGGAGCCACCCTGGTTCACAAATATGTGATTCTGGATGCTTTTTCAAACTCAGATTTGTAAGGCTAGATGTGTTTCTATTAATGTGGTTCACACAGATGCGATCCACGTGTGTTGCATTTTAAGTTGCATTACGAAAAGGGTCCTGTGCAAGTTTGTAGCAGTGCGTTTCCGGAACGCAAGTGATAGTGGCATGTGTAGATGAGTGTTCACATAGGATGGCTATTCACAGGAGTTTTTGCATTGAAGTCCATGGGAGGCATTTTTGCATTGAAGTGAATGGGAGGCAGTGTGAACCCTTGCTTCGGGATGCAATTTCTAGTCACCGTGGTGACCTGGTGCCTGGGATTTGTCGAGCCCTGGAGTAAGGGAGGGTCCTGAGCCCTGGAGTAAGGGAGGGTCCTAACCCCTGTCATGCGCCCTTGTATTCTAACTGAGCTGTTTAAGCTCAATAATAGTGTTTGTAAAAGGCCTTTTTATTTGACAATTTTTAAAAAACAATTAGAAGAAATATTCGCACACAATAAAAATATTGAGTAGGTTTTTGGGGTGTTATAAGTTTAAATGCAACGCTGTTTAGCCAACTTCTCTGTTGTTCATTGGGGGGGGCGGGGGGGAGAAATAATTGTTTTTTTATTTTTATTTTTTTTTCATATTGCTGATGGCAGGAGGATTGGTCAGAGTGAAGTCAAAAAGAGGGTCAACGCTCTCTAATAACTGTCACTCTTACCCCTAACACAGGTGGTCAGGCACTATAGCTGGCTTCTGTGTTCTTCACGTATAGCGGCCCCCTTTCCCATAAGGCAAGCAGGCCTACTCAGTTGCCCCCTGGATTTATACACAATGCTATAGTGCCTGGCAACCACTCTGGGGCAGGCTGAAACAGAGCACAGCAAAGAGTTACTTGCGGTTGGCAGATGGGCAGAGTGGTTCAATGATAGTCCAGGTACAAGGCAGCCAAGATTTGGAATAGTCTTGGTCAAATCTTTAGTCAAAAGGCATGCAGAGTTTAGAGAGTAGTCAGAGTTCCAATCCAAAGTCATACATGGGGAAATCCAAGCAGCAGGGCAGACAAACAGGAAGCTTGAAGCATGTGTTAAACACAATATCACAAGCATGAGACTGCAGGCTTTGCTGGCCTAAATCAGGTTTGGTCTCCCCGCAGAGACTGGACACATAAATCGCCTTGCAGGTGGACAGACAGAATGTATCCCAACCACAACCAGGATGCTGGAATGAGAGCAGCGGTTGTGACGAGGCAGGTGAGCTACACGCTCCTGACATTAACTTTACCCTTATGCCTGCTGTATCTTAGTTTAGTGCCCTTAGGAGTAGGGATGGTATGAGCCTGGGTTTTTACTGAACCTGGAAGGATGCTGTCGAAGGGCTATGTAGCCATATTAGACCAGTGATGGGTCACAAGCATCCCCACCCCTCTGTGTACATGCAGCTGTGGTATGGGTAATCCCCCATCCACTGCTGACAGTCATGGCACTGACATCTTCCTTCAGGGTTCTGCAGAACAAGAGTTCAGACCAAACCCAAAGCTCATCCTTACTCAGGAGGGTAGGACTTGTTTGTGGATTTCTTTACCCAGATATTATCTGATAGTTTAATCAGATTTCCCAGATCATTCTCCAGGACAATTGACTGAAGAGATGGCTCCTCCCAGCTGAGGGGAACACAATACTGGAGTTGCAAAGGGTGCCAACAGGAGCCAAAAACCCCAGTTCTTGTTTCTGTCCCCCTAGACACACATCAGTCCAGTTCCTGACTGGTTTTTTTTTTTTTTTTTTTTTCTCCCTACAGCTAGGGGTATAGCTGTAGGCCAGAATGCATCTATGCAGAAAGAAGCAGAGTTCATCTTGCTAATTGTCCATAGATGTATCCTTGGGCACATTGCGCATATTAGGGATTGCAGGAAGACCTTCACACTAATTATCCCACTTAGCGATGCTAATAGAAAAAATAAATGGGGCACCAAAGGACTCCAAGACCCCATGGATTTGAATGACTATAGCTTTTGATATACGCCTCTGAGGAGTACAGTACCAGGTCTCCATCCATGTCCTGAGCTGAAAAAGCCAGTGGTGAAGCAGTTTATATTTGCAGAGCTGCCATATGGTCCAGATTTAACACCTTCATGAAGCACTTCAGAATTCACTTCATCTCTGGGCAACTTCAGAAGGAAGTAATCTCACCCTAGGTAATATCCTGCTATTCTCTCCAGTCACCTGTCCTGTACTTTCCAGAAATTCACCAAGGCAATGGCCCCCCCCCTTTGTTAGGTATTGTGTGGTTATTGCTATTACTGAGGTTGCTGGTTCTTGGGAGTCCTTTTGAACTGTCAAGTGCTGTGCTTCCTGTGAGTGGACTCTGCCAACTCTCCAATCAGCTGTCCTGGAGAATTTCTCCTCCCAAAGCAGTTCTGCATGCTGTGACAAGTGGATCACAACCTGATCACCTCAGCAGATTTTTCTAAACCCATTTAGGAATGTCATGTTAACTGCATAAACATCTGGGATGTTAATCTTCACACCCCCATATTCCCTGACCACCAGTGCTTTCTGCACTTTGGTGTAGAATGTCCCTATCATTTTGTGTCTCTTCTGCCCTGACTCCCTGTGGGGTTTACCGAGATGCCAGATTCTGTTCTGGCATTTTTGCAGTCTAAAGGCATTGCCCAGTGTGGGCTTCCTAAATTACCTCTAGCTCCAGGATCAAAGTAGCTCATGAAAGAAGTGGACATTGGTATGACTATTGATTCTGGACAAACTCAGCTGGCTGATTGTCCCCACCCTTCAGTTGGAATATCAATGTATGATCCTAGGCACGAGAATGGTGAGAGTTCCTTTCATGGGAAAAACTAAAAATGCAGTCTTTCTTGTGGTGGCTCCATTCACCAGTGCAGACATCAGTCAAATCCTTCATGCCTTTTGGGTTGGAATGTCCTCAAAACAGATGCAAGCCTCTCTGGTTGTGATCTAGTTCTGGACACCATGTTGGTCTCAAGAGGAGTCTAAACACTCCATCAGTCTGTTGAAGCTGGGGGTCTTATAGCTATCCGTTATTCACCAGGATGTCCTTTGGATGTCCATACAGTCAGAAGAGTTCCATAAAACCGTGCTATGGTAATAGCGTATTTGGGGCACAAAAGCCTCTCTGCAACAAGAGCTTGAATATATTCTTAGATGTGCACAACAGTGACTCTTGACACTCCATCGTGTTGTAAAACTGACAAGCAAATTTCCTGAGTCAAGGTCTTGAGCCTTGAGAATGGTCTCTGCACTGTGAGGAGTATACGAGGGGTAATCCTATACTGGACACAAATCTGATGGAATACTGTTCCAGTAGGAAACTGAACAGATTTGTTGCAAGATTAAATTATCTCTTGGCAGATCCTGCAGATGCTGTAGCAGCATCATGAATAATAGACCCTGATTCAAGTATTGTTCTACTTTTGGTGCTTTTTGTTTCCTGGCTTCTGCAGAGCATAGCACTAGAAGTAACCCAAAGCATCCTCATTGAAATGGCCCAGGAGGGATTGTTACTGGCTTGGATTCCTGGGAACTGATGTGAGTGTCCCATGAAAATTGACCTTTTTCAACATATTTTGAACAGGCAAGCATTGAATCATGATTCAAATAGTGCCTACAGATAGAGGTGCCTACAGATAGAGGTGATATACTTGAACAAATGACATAAAATTGACATGTTTTAGGGTTCTCTCACATTGGCAGCAGAGGAGCAGTGAAAACACTGAGCCATGGTTGCAAGTCCACTAAGGAATGGCTGAAAGAAGAGGGTTCTAGACCAGCCTAGTCAACACCATAAATTGATTCCCATTTAAATTTTGTGGAAGGATTTTGAAATGGTCATTTCTTGCAAGGAAACCCTCAAACCTGGAGTCTGCACTGTGCCTCTGCGTGGGTTTCCTGTGGGTGCTCCGGTTTTCTCCCACACGCCAAAGACCTGCTGGCATCTTAATTGGCTCCTTTCTAAACTGGTCCTAGTATGTGTATGAATGTGAGTTCGTGACCTTGGATTGTAAGGTCCTTGAGGGCAGGGACTGATGTGAATGTACGTGACTGGGAGGCAGTTACACAAAATGGCTACAGGAGGCATTTCCGCTAAAGTGGACAGTGCAAGGTTGTATCCAGTACATCTATTAACCACTTCAATACCGGGCACTTTTACCCCCTTCCTGCCCAGGCCATTTTTCAGGTTTCAGCGCTCTCACACTTTGACAATTGCGCAGTCATACAACATTGTACCCAAACTAAAATTTTTTCATTTTCTTCACACAACTAGAGCTTTCTTTTGGTGGTATTTAATCACCGATGGGGTTTTTATTTTTTGCTAAATTAACAAAAAAAGACCAAAATTTTTGAAAAAAAAACACATTTTTCTTTTGTTTCTGTTATAAAAGTTTGCAAATAAATAATTGTTCATAAATTTAGGCAAAGATGTATTCTACTACATGTCTTTGATGAAAATAACCCAAATTAGGATGTATTTTTTAGTTTGTAGAAACGTTATAGAGTTCACAAACTATGGTGTATATATCTGAAAATTGATCAATCATGAAGTACTGACAGCCAATCTAATTTCTTGAGGTCCAAGAATGTCAGAACAGTACAGATATCCTCCAAATTATCCCCTTTTGCAAAGTAGGCAGTCCGACGTACTTCATAAGAGGCATGGCGAGTTTTTTGAAGTTGTATTTTTTTTTTTGTCATTTTTCAGAAAATGAAAAAATTTTAATTCTCTTTTTTTTTTTTTTTTTTTTTTTTTTTAACATACTGTCATCATATAACTGGCATGGCGGTGATCAGGGACACTGACTGGTGATAGTATGGGGGAAAAAAATATACTTTTTTTTTATTAATTTTTTATTACTTTTTTTTTTTTTTTTTTTTTTCATATTTCACTATGATCAAAGTAGTACAATGTTAACATAGTAACATTTATACTACTTTGGGGAAGTGATCAGTATTTATTTTTTTTTTTACATAATTTTGCTTATTTCTAAGAATACTTTTTTTTTTTTTTTTTTTTTTTTTTTTTTTTTTTATTATAAATGGCTGCACAATGATTGTGTGACTTTGTACATTTATTTATTTTTTTAAGAACCACCATTTTATTCTCTAGGGCCTTTGCCTTCCAAAAGTAGATAATGTTTAGAGGCTCTTTTCTAGGAATAATGCTGGTTTTTAACATGCATATGAAAAATGTGAGGACTGGCCTAAACCCAAAGTGGTTAAACAGCCTGTGTTTACTAAGGTTTACATACATGTTATCATGGGGACATATACTATAGACATACCACCTTGGTCTCTTGTGCTCGACCACCATGCAACATCCGGTGGGGGGCATTTTCCATGCACCAGGAAGTAAAAAGAAAATCCTGGCTCTTTGGGTGTCAAGTGTAGGAGCTTGTACTAGAATAGGAGCAATCACTCTTGAATTTCTAAGATCTCTTCCAGCTAGCAGTGTCAATGGTTTCCATGACAAAAACTAATAGCTGCCTCCTTTTTCATTCTTTTTTGATCAGATCCAGTTTTTTTTTATATTGATATATGTTATCCCTGTTTTCTTATTCCTTTTTGGTGAAAATTTCTATGTATTCATTAGAACATGATTTTGGTTTCTCATCTAGTTATAATTACTTGTCTATTTGTAATCCTAGCTGTACACATCAGAGATTCTTAAAGAGAACAGTCCTGAAATCTTTTTTTACTGATCCTGCTTAATCACCTTACAGTAACTTAAAATAAATCTTTCATCAGTTTTAACCCTGTGAATCTCAGATCAAGCACATGTGATAAAACGTAGTGGTTTAAAGGGCCTTAAAAGTGGAACTTCCCTCCAAAGTCCAGCTGGTTCCACTGTTTAGGTTGGTGGCAAAAGTGAAATGTCTGTTTTTTTGTTTTTTTTTCTTCTGTAATGCATTCTAAATACTTTCTTGAGCCTGTTCTCAATCCAGCAATGTACCTGAGAGGAGCGACTGTCTGGGACAGAGGCAAGCATTGGCTCCTGCTGTCAGTTACAGCCTGTGAGAAGAAAGCAAGGCCAGGGCCTAGCTGCACAGAGTGGCTCGGGATCTAGCCACACGAGTGACCACCATTGCAAGTGGCTTGCAATGGTAGCAGAGAGCAGTCAGTAGCCCTATTGGAGGACCCCAGAAAAGGGATATCAGGGCTGCTCTGTGCAAAACCATTACACAGAGCAGGTAGGCATGACCTGTTTTTGTAAACCTAAAAATGAAAAACAAAAAAACTTTAGTTCAGCAGTTTCAAAGTTCAAGTGGGAGTAAAGACTAAACCTACTCCGCTACAGTCTAAGTCTAATCTATCTAGCCCTGTAAAGAAAATTGATGTATTTGCCTATTCTGCAGCCACTCCAGTTTGGTCCAAGGCTCAGCTGTCAGCGGTGGCTTCAATGTGTAGGAGAAGGCAGCCTTTACTTTCACTTTAACTCCCATAAGTCTGCTGCACTTTCTTTACCTCTAGGAGAGTCGAAGCACTTAGTCGATACTTCTTTTTTTTTTTTTTTTTTTTTTTTTTAAACCAAGCTTATACTGCCATTGAATCTCCTCTTCTTGGGTCACCCGCAGGTGGTCCTGGCTCCTCCTCTTCTTGGTATGCCACCATAGGAAGCCGCTTTCTATAGTGGCACACCTGCATGCTTAATCCTGAGCCTCTCTGTGTCCATTGGCACAGACCGCGTGGCTCAGCCCCGCCCCCTGCTGCCTCATGACAGTATGACCAACAGTGGTAACCAATCAGCCAAGCCTGTGAGAGCGGGGAGAAGTAGAAATGAGGGACACTGCGTTGGATTGAGTTAGGGCTTAGGTAAGTATAATGGGGAAGGGGGGGGGAAACATTAACCTAAACCATTTTAACCATTATGCAAGGAATTCACAAAAGTAGAACTATGGGCAAAACTTTTTTTTTTCTTTTCCCATTTTGGATAAAGCAAGGGAGGGTTATAACGCGTCCGATTTTTTTTTTTTTTTTTTTTTGTTCACCATCTGTGCCCTATTACAGGGATTTCCTTTCACTTCCTGTTCCATAGGCAAACAGGAAGTGAGAAGAAATCCCTACAACATAAGATAAATTCCTTTGGGGGGGGGAGGTCACCCGACATAGCGGCCCCATTGGAAGATTTCCCCACTATTACTTTTCTGGGGCAACCAAAAATTTGGGATTTTCTTTTACTGTCACTTTTTTGCCTTTTAGTTTTACTTTAGGGTAACAAATGTTTAGCTTTTACAAACACTTTTAAGAGTTGAGATAAATTACGCCACATGGTTCAGTCATACATGGATATTTTACCTTGCTTACTTGTTTCAGGCTTTGCCAGTATTTCTTCCATTCATAGTTCTCTACAGATTGAGGGCTCTTTCATGGTGCAGAGACATCAGTTTTTCTGCGCGCGTTCTGCAAGGGCACAACAAAATCAGTTGTTCTCTATGTGCTCTGTTCACACCACAACACTAGTATCACGTGCTGATTTTTTTCTGTGCATGAATCTGCAACATGTATGAAACCCATTGACGTGCACATGAAAATGGATGTAAACTGATGTCTCTGCTAGTGAAATCTGTGCCTCAGTTTCCATTAGTTGTTCTGCATGTTGTGAACGAGGCCTAAAATCTGCACTTCTGAGATATGTCTGGGCTGCAGCTCCACCTTGGCTTCAGCATATGTTCATTTAATTGACACGAAACAGTGGCCATGGACTCTCAATTATAGAGTTGTACCATAAATCCACCCTTCTGGTCCATATTCTGTATTGGATCTTCTATGATAAAGACAAACTATGGATTTGAAAGTTCCATCTCCAGATTCGCTGGTTTCCCTTTCTTTGGATTCCACCACCAAACAGACCCATATCTCCATCTCCACCTGGGACATACTGTCACTGGTGGAAGGTGCTTTTTATAATAAACAACTAAAGACTCTTTCTGTGCTAATGGCAAGACTTCAGTATCTACAACTATGTGGGTTTCTCGAAGCTAGGAAAAGCCCACCCCGCCCCAAATCACCCGTGTTTGACCCTGTTTGAGGCCCTAGGTCTAAAAAAAGAAAAACCCACCCATCTTGTTTTGCAGATACATGGAATCCCTCTGGCCAACGCACATCCAACTTGCCCTTACTTTCTGGCTGCATGAGAGAGAGAACTTAACCTACAACTCTCCGGGAATTGAATACAAAAGACTTTCATACTGACACATGAGACTTGCACCTTGGTGGCAGCTCCGGAGAAAAGCTTTAAGATTTTTATGCACTTGTACGGATGCCCCTCAATGCTGTATAAGTGAATAGGATATTCCCTAACACATGTTGGCGATGGAAAAGAACGATGGGAATTTTACACACATGGTGGTCCTGCTTATCAATGTATGACTTTTAGCCTGGTTTCACACTGATGTGGTGCGGAATTTGCTGCGAATTTCGCACTGCATCACAATCATCCAAATCGCTGCAGGTGTGTACGTTAACAGCACCCCGAAATCTCTGCAAAACACGGTGCGATGTGCAGAATCGGATTGCATAGGTGTGAATACCCATGCAATCCGATTTTAGTGCAGACCAAAAAAAGGGTCCTGCACATTTTTGGTGCGTATGCGGTAGGATTTGAGCTAAAAATGCATGGCTCAAATCGCACCGTACAGAATTTTGCATGTGATTTACACAGGAGTGCGGATCACATGCAATATGCTGCACTGCACAAGTGTGAACCCAGGCTTGTAATAACATTTCTGTTCTATGACCACATACACATTTTTGTTCCTTTCAACTGTCTTCTCTATTCTACCAGGCAACATAACCACTGAAAAAGGTTTACTTGCTTCTTTTTTGCTGGTTGTCAGTAATGTGATTCCGTGACTCTGAGGAACAACATATACACCTACACTTGCTGAATGGTACACAGAAATAAATTGTCTCCAACACCACGATGGGCTCTCCACCTACATTTGTACGTAGACTATTTTTGGATTTTTTTTTTTTTTTTTCAGGGTTGCTTTTTGTTTTAAAGCACTCCTCTCCTAAATCTTAATATTTAGAAACTTGCGCCCCTCCCTACCACCTGGCACCTTTTTACCCTTTTGCCTGTCCCTTGACCACCCTAATCTTAACACTTACCCTCCACTTTTTTGTATTTTATTTCTTTTTCTTTTCTTTTATACCTCCTTTGGTCCTATTTCCCCCTTCTCAGGTTCTGCTTGTCAAAACCGTACAGCCATATCCCTTCTCCAACACAGCTGTCTATTGTCTAAAAGGCCAGGTTTACACTACTGCACTGCAGCTTGGCAGCAGTGCAGGTGTACCTGTGGGTTTCATGTGGTTTAGACTTTCTGGTAGGTTGTGCATTTTCTGAATGTGTATAAAAAAATCCTGCATGCTGCATCTTTGGTGCACTTTCAGAAAACAAGCCAAACCTCATTAGGCTATCCCTCCTCCAGTCCATCATGAATACGACTGCCAGGCTCATCCACCTTACCAACCGTTCAGTGTCTGCTACTCCTCTCTGCCAATCCCTCCACTGGCCTCCACTCGCCCAACAGATAAAATTAATACTAACAACAACTTACAAAGCCATCCACAACTATGCCCCCAGCTATATCACCAACCTGGTCTCAAAATATCAGCCAAACCGCTCTCTTCGATGCTTCCAAGACCACCTGCTTTCTAGTTCTTGTGTCACCTCTTCCCATGCTCTCCTCAAGGAGTTCTCTTGTGCTTCTCCCATCCCGTGGAACTCCCTACCCCAATCTGTCCGGCTGTCTCCTAATCTATCCACCTTTAGACGATCCCTGAAAACCTTTCTCTTTAAAGAAGCCTATCCTGCTTCTACCTAGTAAACTGCCATTTATTTCCTCCATCAGCTTATCCCCCCCCCCCCCCCCCGCTATTACCTTTTTTTTGTATCACTCAACCCTTCTTCCTAGATTGTAAGCTCTAATGAGCAGGGCCCTCTGTTTCCTCTTGTACCAAATTGTATTGTAACTGTAATATGTACCTTCATTTTGTAAAGCGCTGTGCAAACTGTTGTTGCTATATAAATCCTGTATAATAATAATAACCTAATAGTTTATGGGGAAAACTCAGGTTAACTGCATGAAATCTGTGTGTACAACCACAGCCCAGCAGTGTGAAAACGGCGTAACTCAGCCACACTCCAAGAACAGTCTCGGGTCCATTCCAATATACACGCTTTCACAAGCCGTGATTTGGCATCTTAGAGACCAGAGTAATGTTTGAAAGACCACCTCTGATTGGAGGTCTTACCACCTCATCTGTTTCTATTTTACAGCTGTTTTTGTATTTTTTTAATACTTTATAATCCTGTTGCAATGTGGATTTATCTCACCTTGTGCTAGATACGGTTTTGTAAACTTGCCGTGTGGTTTTTTTTTTTTTCCCCTTTTGAATATATTTGAATAATACTTCTTTACAGCCAATTCACAGTGACTTGAGCTAAAATGTATAGAAAATGGACGTACATTTCCATCTATTTTAGTCGCACGGTGATATCCGTTGACATGGATTTTAGCGTGTGTTAAAATTTACCTCATTTTCACAGGATATCCTGTGTATTGTGTTGACATCTGCTGCATTGCACTAAAATTCGTACTTGTTGCATTTTAATGTAGTGCAGGTAAATGTTATGGTATGAATAGGACACACTGGAAATTATTTTAAAGATGTCCTTCCGTCGATCTGCGTTTTACAGCTGTGTTAAAACGCAGATCAACGCACTGGTGCGAATTGGCCCTAAATATAAAGAATTAAAAAAAAAAAATTCCCACTAGTTTGCTTCCTTCCCCCTGCCTGGAGTCCTTTTTATGGAAGTAGATGATGATGATTTGCCCACCGCATTAACGGTATCTGTGACACCGTGTCAAAAGCGTTGCATGGCAGAGAAAACCTGAAAGTAGGTGCCATCCTCTGTGCCACAACGCAAACCAATATTTGAGGTTCCAGGATATATAATACATGTTTGAGGGTATAGTAAACCCGGTGAAGGAATTTAAGTTGGAGAAACTAGTCCCTGTGGGAGATCGTGACTTTCAGAAAATGAAGTACAGTCCTCCCAGTCATTGTTCGTTAAAGTAGGGATATCTGCCTGCCATTTTTTTGTGTAAATCAGTCATTTTGGGAAGAGTTAAAGGAGTCAGTTGAGAATAGAGCACTGATGGCGGCTTTGGGAGGTCCTCTACTGACAACAGTTGCTCCAGTGGGTCAGAATTCAAGAAAATGATACGGGGGGAATTGTGCGTGTGCCGCATGGCGAAGCTGCAGGAACCTAAAAAACGTAGTAAGGCAGTAGAGGTACCTTTTTTAGTGCTTTGAAGGGCAACAGAGAGTCCTGTGTCCATAATCTGTTTTGGGTTGAGTAATTTTGTCTCTGGACGATATGGAAGGATCTGGGATCATGTGGAAATGGGTAAGATTGGGATTTCTCCATAGAGTGGTGTAAGAGTGTAGTCCGCAGCATAATAAATTCTGCTTCCATACAAGGAGCGTAATTGTTATGGGTACTGTAATTGTAGAATTAGCCCGCAGTCCTCGATAGGGCATGCTACCAAGGGTCGTATATGGACCCAACAATGCAGCACCAAGTGTGAAGGCAGCATTGTCCTTGGGTTGTGCAAACCACCAGTGGACCGTCGCAGAGATGAACACCCAGTAGTATCACAAGAGGTTCGGGAGAGTCAAGCCGCCTCGATCAAAAAGGAGATGATGGATTGATTTGACAAGTCGTGGGAGGCGTCCAGCCCACACGAAAGCGATAATTTTCAGATCAGTTTTTAGTAAAGAGACTTTGGCTCAATAACAGGGGTTTGACACAAAGAAATTTGGAGAGAAAAATCTTTAAAAGGTTTACTCGACCGATAGGGCTGCAGGGAGGGGGACGCTCATGTGGAACATTTGGTAGAAAAGGTGTGGAGTAACAGGAGTAGGTTGTCCGTCACATAATACTGTAGGATGGGTCACGTTGGACCTCCACGCCAAGGTGACAAAACTTTGTCATTACCTTGAGTGCAACAAAAGAGGTAGTGGGCAGTGGGCCTGGAGTAAGGGTGAATCCTGGGGACTTATCCAAATCGACCTGAATCCACAATAGAATCCAAATGTGTCAATCTCTAAAGCTGATTGAAGGGAAGAGTCTGATTCACCAAGATACAGAAGGGTGTCATCGGTTTATACAGAAATTCTTTCTTCCCAGGTAGCCACTGGTGACCTCTGTAATGACGTCACTGAGCGAACAAGGCAGGCAAGAAGCGTCAGTGCTAGGGCAAAAAACCCCAGCGAGTGTGGGCAGCCCTGCCTGACTCCTCCATGGAGCAAAAAATAGGAAGACAGCTAAGGTAGCACAAACCCGGGCGGTAGAGAAGTGATAAAGTGAGTAAATCCAGAAAATAAAATTGGGGCCAAATCCAAATTTGTGAAGGAGTGCCCAAAGGTATCCCCACTCCACGCAGTCTAACGCCTTTTTTGGTGTCTGAGACCACCACCCTCCATTCCTTTCTTGCCCAGACACGGAAATATTTGTAAAAAGTCCCCTGATATTTGTCAGTGCCCTTACCCACCATGAAGCCGTTTTTGAAATAGAGTAGAAAGGACCTCTCCCAACTGCCCTGCCAAAATTTTTGCAAAGAATTTTCGTTTTTAGCTATAAGTGCTTTCATTCTAAAGGTTAGTGGGCCAAATCAGTGTGTGTTGTTGACTGCAGTGACATTTGAAGGAGCAGGATGGAAACTTTTTTTCAAAGGACAAAATTCGAACGGTTTTCGTTCAACAAAATGTATTCACTCCAAAATCACATGTGAAGGGATAAGTGAACCTTTTTGTAAAAAATTAATAAATGAACATTTTATTTATTTATTTTTTTTGCAGGTAAATGTGCATTTTTTTTTTTTTCCCTGCAAGAGTCTGGAAAGCATTGCACAAGAAGCAGTGTGCTTTGTGAACGGCCTGTAGTCTTCTGGGACCTGTTGCGTGACCCAGAAGACTACGAGGAGGGAGGGAGTACAACTTCCACTTGCGATCGCAGCAGGAGTGGGTACCTGTCAAATTTGGGCACCCGCTCCCCAAAGGTGCCAATCCTTAATGGGGAGCTAAGGCTTAAAGCGGAACTTCCCCTTTTGGGTGGAGCTCCGATTTTAATTACTCTTTGAAAAAGTTGACATGACACTGTGAATAAGTTAACCTCATCATTGACTGACTTGAGATTTAGCAATTTGATTTAACATACAGTAAGTGATTCTGTCCTCCTGTAGATTTTTTTTTTTTTTTTGTGAATGCATGGAATATGCTTATTTAACCACTTGCCTACCAGGCACTTATACCCCCTTATTTACCAGGCCAATTTTCAGCTTTCAGCGCTGCCACACTTTGACAATTGCGCGGTCATGCAACATTGTACCCATATGAAATTTTGATCATTTTTTTCTCACAAATAGAGCTTTCTTTTGGTGGTATTTAATCGCCACTGGGCGCTTTACTTTTTGCGCTATAAACAAAAAAAGTGCAAAAAATTTGAAAAAAAAAAAGTTTCTTTTGTTTCTATTATAAAATTTTTCAAACAGGTAATTTTTCTCCTTCACTGATGTGCGTTGATGAGGCAGCACTGATGGGCACTGATAGGTGGCACTGATGGGAAATGATAGGCAGCACTGATAGGCAGCACTAAAGGGCACTGATAGGCAGCACTAAAGGGCACTGATAGGCAGTACTAATGAGGTGGCACGGATAGGCGGCACTGATAGGCAGCACTAATGAGGTGTCACGGATCGGTGGCACTAATATGCAGCACTGATAGGCAGCACTGATAGGTGACACTGATGATGGGTACTGATAGACGGCACTGACTGGCATTACTGCTGGGCACTGACTGGCACAACCGCTGGGCACTGACTGGTGGCACTGACTGGCAGCACTGCTGGGCTGCACTGGTGGGTGGGCACAGGTGGGTGGCACTGCTGGGCACAGGTGGGTGGCACTGCTGGGCACAGGTGGGTGGCACTGCTGGGCACAGGTGGGTGGCACTGCTGGGCACAGGTGGGTGGCACTGCTGGGCACAGGTGGGTGGCACTGCTGGGCACAGGTGGGTGGCACTGCTGGGCACAGGTGGGTGGCACTGCTGGGCACAGGTGGGTGGCACTGCAGAGTGGCACAGGTGGGTGATCTGCTGGGCACCGGTGGGTGGAGCTAGTGGGCGCACTGCTGGGCACCGGTGGGCGGAACTAGTGGGTGGCACTGCTGGGCACCGGTGGGCGGAACTAGTGGGTGGCACTGCTGGGCACCGGTGGGCGGAACTAGTGGGTGGCACTGCTGGGCACCGATCATCAGGGCACTGATCATCAGTGCCCTGATCAGTGCCGATCCTCGCTCTGACAACTGCCGGTTCTCGGCAGTACTTTCCTCACGATCTGACAGCGTGAGGAAAGTGCAGTCGAGAACCGGCACTTGCATTTCCCTCTGATCAGCGTGTCATTAGACACCGCTGATCACGTGGTAAAAGGCCGCTGTGATAGGCCTTTTACCACATCACGTGATCAGCTGTGTCCGTAGGACACAGCGATCATGGAGATTGCCGGGTGCGCGCCCCCTGGGGCGCGCAGGAGAGCGCGTTCTGGGAGGACGTCATATGACGTCCACCCAGAACTGGCCGGCCGCAGTGCAGCCGTCATTCGGCTATCTGCGGTCGGCAACTAGTTAAAACAGCGATGAGATTTATGTAAAAACAATGCACAATTTTTTTTTAATATGCAAAGTTTTGATGATAAATGCAATGCGGTACTTATATTGTCAGTCTATAAGAGGTAAAAAGATTTTGCTATTTGGTAACAATTTAAAAATAGGAAAAAGCTTTGGAAGTGGTGGGGGAAAAAAGCTCAATTGTGGCTGCATGCACACTGGATTAAAAATCGCTGCTTCTTTAGGAGTCTTGTGTTTTGCATGTAGAAGTAGCTGTGTTATCCTGTGTCATGCACATTTGGATTAGAAGAGGCATATTTCAAGTCTAAACCCTTCTGGTTTGCATTTTTGATTGGAGAATTCTGGCAGAAAAAAAAATGCTAAACTTGCCTAACCGGTGTACAAAAACTTGTATCAGTGTTTTTTTAAGCCCAGTGTGAATGGCGCCTTAGAAAGCTCGAACACTTCTGTGTAATGTCAGAGCTTACGGCTAGGCCCCACTTCTACACTTTCCTTTTGGTCCATCACTATAAATACTGTAACTGCCTCACTAGGCAGTAGAAATGACCAAAAAACAGGAATGGGTAGGTGAGCCTTGGCACTGTCAGGATGAGTGCCGACTCTTTGCCCGTCACAGGACGTTGTTTTGTGTGTGCTTTTGCTTCCTTACAGATGGCCTGTTCCCAATTGATTCTTTGTCTCGTGTGAAAAGGAAAGTGGAAGAGGGGTAGTGGATAGGTCTTTTTTTTTTTTTTCTCTCAATGAAGCAGGTATGGCCTAACTTAAAGCACCACTTGCTGGCTAGAAATGTAGATGTGAAATATCCATGTTTTCTGACCAAAAAAAGGCAGCACATCTCTGCAATCCATAAAATTATTTTTTTTCATGTGTAATCCTTTTCAAGATCCAAATTTTACTCCAGTTTGTAACCTTCGCTGCCAGACCGTACGTTCTGCTTTTTTTCTGGTAGCTAGACTATTTTTGTTAACTTCCACGTACAGCTTTTAGAGCTCACGAACGCGACATAACTTGCCATATTCAGGGGTATGGAAATTTTTTTAAAAAACTACTTGTCCAGGGACTAAATTGGGGCCACAATCTACTTGTCCTGATATAAAATGTGTGGGGCTTTTAAAAGCAATAGGGGCTGTATTGCAACTTAAACGTGTAATATTTTTAACATTGCGCTGGGTATCTAGTCCTCCCCTCCCTGCCTCTCCAGCACCGCACCTGGGGGCTTGCAGGAAGGAGAGAGAACTTGCAGTGTAGTGAGCACTGATTGGCTGCTTGTCAGGAAGGGGGGGGGGGGGTCAGTGCTTATACTTCATCCCTTTCACTGCCAGAGTTGTTTTTGTGTTTCTTGATTTTTTTGTTTTTTTTTTGCACACGCTTAAAAAAAAAAAAAAAAAAAAAAATCACTTTAGGCCTGACGATTACATAAAACCCCCAAACATATATATTCTAAAATGGTGACCCTAGAGAATATAACAGTGGTAGTTACAATTTTTTTTTTTTTTTTTTTTTGCGGTGGGGGGTATGTGCTTGGGTGTAACTTTCATTTTTTACAATTTAAAAAAAAAAGGAAAAACTTTTTTTCCATAACATAGGGGACAAAGTCCCCTATGTGATGATTTTTGGTGACATCCAAGGTTTAAAAGACCCTGCATGTCTCCTCTCTGCTCCTCTGACTGTAATGTGGTGCACATTGCACCATATTACATTCTTTCCCAGCGATTGTATTGCTATCTCTCATTGAGTACCCGGAAGTGACATCGTAACGTCAGTTCTGGGTCAGCATGGGGAGGGGAGTGGAGCGGTCTTGTCCACTCTTCTCCCTCCCCTCTAGCCGATGGCTTGCCGGGCCCGCAGATGGGCAAGCAGAGCCTGGGAAACCTCACGGTGGCACGTAGAGGTTGGCACTGTGTGAAAGCAAGTGGTGGCAGTGCTGACGCCGATTGCTTCACCTGACGGGTGAGCCTGCTGCTTGCCCACAGCAGGGCTAAAGGAGGGAAAAAACGACCTGCCCGGAACTACATGTCTCGGGCGATAGGAATTCAACATCCCTGCATATCCCAAAGCTGTCGGGGGTGGCGCTTATCAAAACCTTTATTTTATATCACTACGCCTGACTAGCTGGAAGCCATTCTGTTTAGCTGTTTGTCCTATGTTGGTGGCAGTGAAAGGACTAAACCCTGTTGGGGACTAACACACAAGATTTTTCCGGGCTTAGTGTTGTCCTCTGTGTTTGCTGAACTACAACCACTCTCATTCTGTCTACTACATAAATGCTCATCGTTCTGTTTTTGAAGATAAAAACTAGGAGGGTTGGACAGAATTTTTGAGATAACCCAATAAGTATGCACACAGGACAGCTCTGCCTTTCTGACAAGTTCAACAAGTTTTTTCCTTTCCACTTAAAACCATTCCAATACTATATTTAACAGATAGTTTTTGTTTTTTTTGTTTTTTTTTTCTCCCCCCTGTAAGCTTTCACTATGAGCAACTGGCCCCTTCTCCTTGGCCATGCTGAAGTTTATTTTGTATCTTATTTAAGGTGTTTGTAAAAGCTACAGGTTTTTTTACCTTAATGCATTCGTTGTATGAACTGCTTCCCCGCCGCCCTATAGTGGAACTACTGCTACAAGGCGGCAGGGCTGCGCATAATTGTGTGTGTTTTATACGTGATTTACTTTTCTTGGTAGGGGGTGCACGTGCCCCACCCTACCCGCACGGACATTGGAGGCTAGGCATGTCAGTCGCCGGGTCCTGGCCAGAGATTCCCCACCAGCACCCGGCGATCGCCATGCAAAGCTGACAGGGGAGAGACCTGTGTGTAAACACGGGTCTCTCTCCTGCCAGCAAGGACATGCTGCTGTGTATTTCTCTGCACAGCAGAGAAATACAAAGCAGCATGTTTCCCTAGTAAAAAAAAATCACATTATGTAAAACAACACAGTTAACCTTTTGATCGCCCCAGATGTTAACTCCTTCCTGCCCAGTGTCAGTACAGTGTTGGTGCTTCTTATTAGCACTGATCACTGTATTGGTGTCATTGGGATGTCAGTGGCAATCAGTTCCCACCCAGGGTCAAAATGCCCACCGCAATCCCGCTATAAGTTGCTGATCACCTCCATTACTAGTATAAAAATTCCTGTGTGTGTGTGTGTGTGTGTGTGTGTGTGTGTGTGTGTGTGTGTGTGTGTGTGTGTGTGTGTGCGCGCGCCACCATTTGTAAACGCTGTAACTTTCATGTAAACCAAGTTACACATATTGGAATTTTTTTTTTTTTTGTTTTTTTTAGGGTTTACATACTCACTATTCACAATCCTGGGCTGGAGATTATAGTATATAGCGTAGTATTTAGAAACTATCCACGTGGAAACATAGAACAAAATGTGTAAATACACATACCAAAATGGCCGCCGCTCCGGATCACTGACACAGAAGCGTGACGTCAGCACGTAGGCTCCACCCAATGTATTTCGTGCACGGGGTACGCATTTCGTTTCCTCGGGTACACCCATATGATTTAGAGCTGCAATTTTTACTGGATATGCTTTTGTAGCAAAAAGTAAAAATAATATATATATATATATATATATATATATATATATATATATATATATATATATATAATCTCATCACATGTGCCCCTGTAAGACTACACCGTACCTTGAGGGCAGACAGGAGCTATGCCAGGTTCCTTGCTGAAGGCTGCTTGTGTAGAGGCCGGGAGCTGGAGAAATGGTGAGCTGCAAGGGGCATGGCGCACAAGTGATGTTATGTTGCCGTGACAACCGCCCTGCTCAGTGACAGATCTGCCATTGCGGGCTGGCAGTCCACAAGGGAGCACTGCTGGGGCTGTTCTCGGTCTGCCAGTTAGTGACCGCTGGTATAATGGGACATGCTTCCACCTTTTGGGTGCAGCCTTGACCGTATATTTGTGGAGGGGGGTTTTATTGTCTGAGGCTTTTAACAATGTTTTCTGCCCCCCACGCCTTGTATCTGAATTCTGGTTATCTGGAAGACCATGTCTTGTGCTCGATACCATAAAGTGACTGTGTGTAAAGTCTTCAGGAATGTGGGCTGTTGTGCTGAACATGCAGGTTCATACTGATTTAAAGTCTGATAATGGATGGATTACATTGCAGAGTGATAGCTGGGAAGAACTTGTCTTGCTTGCTTTTTCCTGAAAATAACCATGATCGTCATTTCATTAGACTAGGCTCTGCGATTGGTTCTGAGTTTTGTTGCCTGTTTGTAAAGGTGAACTTTCATAACAGGATAGATAAAGATGTAGACCTCGGCATGATTCTTTCTGCTTTTGCATGTCCCAGACCTCCTTCTGGATGCCTAGTAGAAGTGTGTATAGGGTTGTGTTCACACTTGAGCATGGCGATGTTCTGCCATTTTTTGAGTGTGTGTGTTTGTATACAAGTGTTTTACGTGTGTGTGTGTGTGTGTGTGTGTGTGTGTGTGTGTGCGCACTGTGCAAGCTTCAGGCACTACTGTTTTTGCCAGGTGAGGAGACCGGGCTCAAAATGCCTGAAATGCCCCTGGGGAGGAAAAAAGCTCAATGTAAGCATTTTTTTCAGGCATTCAAATGTGCCAGAGAATAGCCAAATCTGCATTAATGGTCCATGCACGCTAGCGGCTCCAAAACCACTAAAAAAAAAAAGCTAATATTGGTGGCTTTTGCACTGTTAGGAGTGTATGCAAGTGTTCATGCAGCCTTAGGAGAACAAGCTTTTTTTTTTTTTTTTTTTTTTTAAAGTGGCAGCCGTTTGCATCCTTAACCAGCTGGTTGTCGAGGAGCGGGTCAGCAAGCCGGCCACCACGTCCTTAACAATAGATGTGTCATCAGCTGTCCAGCATTCCTGCTGAATGAAAAAAAAAAAGCGGAAACAATTGGCAGTTAAAATTTGAGACAAAAATACAGCTTGGAGGTCTCTCCACAACCCTTACCAGGCCCTTTGGGTCTGTAACAGATTTTAAGGGGAACCCCACTCCAAATTCTGAAAAAGGTGTAGGGTACCCCCCCATCCATTCTATCCCTTAATCCATTTTAAGGCGACCATTATGCCAAAATGTTTAAAAAAAAAAAAAAAAAATGGCAACCACAAAATCCATACCAGACCCTTATCTGAGCATGCAGGAAAGAGGGTGAGGATGTGGTATGTATGTGTGTGTGTTTTTGGGGGGAAGGGGGGTTGCCATCAGGGTGGATTTGATTTAAATCAAACTGATTTAAATCGCGATTTAAATCACTAGTAAGGCTTGATTTAAATCCTAGTTTTCTACATAAAGACTAATTCTTGCTGGTATAACTTTAATAGTAGTAGTTGAAGATTTTTAGAATAACAACTTTTCAGATTAGTTTTTTTATCCCCAGTTTAATAGGTTAATTCATATTTGGACAACTTTTCTGTTGTACTTAGGAAGGAGAAAAATAATCATTACCTTAATAACAATTTAAATAGATTTATTCAACTGAAACAATAACATTACAGCATATGTTATTTGCTTAAACAAACATCCATGTTTGTTAACTAATTTGGCTAAACAAAATATATATATTTTAAGAAACTTAGACTGTCAGCCCCTTCCTCCTCACACTTAGTTTCACTTTCTTCTTGTGCAGATCTATTCCACTCCAAACAATCAGAAAAATATTGTTTCTATTCACTGAACTTCTTGAAACTTAGCACTGAAGGGGTTGATTCTGTATTCATAGGTTTGTAGAAGTTAGGATTAAGGTCTCTTTCTTAACTCTGTTCATGTTATAACATTTTTGCTGTGAAGAAGAGGCATGTGATCTCTGCTGAGTCAAATTCAGTTTTGAGAACTGCAAAAGTAAACCAAGCATCTGTGATAATATCTTGTAGGCAGAGAAACTGCCCAATAATCTTACAAAAACCTCTGGAAGAGCATGACAATGTGAATGGATTCATGGAATTTATTTACCAAAAAAAGTAAACATATACAGCCTTATTCTACAGAATTAAAAAACTAATCTTTATTTCATGATGGAATAACCTTTGGATGGTAATATATTTTCCTCAAAAAGCATTTTATTTAAAAAAAATCCGATTTAAATCAAAAAAATCTTTTTTTTTTTTTTTTCTATCCTTCTTGCTGAAGCGTGAAAACCTCTTCTAGCCTACAATAGTTTTACATGGACACATAGGATTAATGCTATGTTGCTTCTAGGAGCAGAAAAAAAAATGCTCATAAGTAGCTGGTAGGAACTGCTAGGAGCTTAAAAATGAGCTAGTGTACATAGAGCCTAAAAGTAACTCCTGTCGCTTTTGGAGTGTCAGATACTGCGCTACAGTCACCTGAGCATTCATATGTGAACAGTCACCATTGAAATGCATGGGATTTTGGAGCTTCAGGCTTTGAACTACAAATTGTTCAGGTGTGAATGGGACCTTATTGTTTTATTATAATTACACTTTTAATTTTAGCCAACGACGGCTTCTGTTTTATTAGGGCACGTTCGTTTAGCTTCCAAAGCATATGATCAGACTCACCGTTGTGCTGTGCCATATGCAGGGCCGATCAGTCATTTTTATGGTGAGTGGTCTACATTGTGCACTTACACTGCAGGTCAACTACTTTTTTCCAAAAACATTCAGGGCCGTTTCACGTTTGTGCGCACACTGTGTTTAGGCAGTCCATTTAGCTTTACAGAATTGCTTATTAAAAATTATTTAATTTTTGTTTAACTCTGCAGGGGGTCAAGCGCACTCTTATTTTCTATAGGTGATGCTTTTTAAAGCCCCTTTAGAGGTCATCAGTTTGGTGTTACGGAGGCGGTCTGGTTGCTAAAATCATTGCTGTCATCCTGGCGTGCGCAGCGATATGTGACTTGTGTATCGCAGTCGGCGTTTACATGTTCTCTTTATTGCAACCTCCCAAGGTCTAAAAGACCCTGCATGTCTCCCCTGTACTACACGGAATGTAAAGCAGTGCACATCGCACTGCATTACATTTAGTTAATCCCTCAACGAGGACCCGGAAGTGACCTCATAACGTCACTTCTGGGTCAGGAGAAGAAAAGGAGGGGAGTGGACGCGGCCGCTCTCCACTCTAGGTGACGGCGGTGAACCGGGTCCACAGATGGGCAAGCGGACCCCAGGAGATAGTGGGTGGGGGGGGTTCACACGAGGTGGCAGAGGCTTGCACTGTGTAGAAGCAATCGGCGGCAGAGCTGCCGCCGATTTGCTTCCACCTGACAGATGAGCCCTGCTGCTTGCCCGCAGCAGGGCTAAGGGTAGAAAAAGAATACCCTCCCGGAACTATATGTCCAGGGCTTCAGGCGATGGGAATTAACATCCCTGTTTAAGGCCTGATGCACACAGGACGTTTAAAAAAAAAAAAACCCAAAAAACTGTCAGCTGTCCTCCTGGTAGCAGCGCTTTTGCAGAAAAAATGCCTGATGCTTGTAAAAGAGTCAAATGCTATTACAAGTGTCAAACGCGTTGGCGTTGATTCATTTCATTGGCCAGAGTGATGATTTTATTTTGGCCATTAAAATGGATTAAAGCTTAAGCGCTAAATGCACCTAACGTTTAGCCGCGTCCAGCGTTTTCTGCCAGACCACTGCTGCTCCTGGACACACTGGCCTTGTGTATATATATATATATATATTTTTTTTTTTTTTACTGCTGGTAAACACTACTGCTACTAAAAGCTTCTAAGTCTGTGTGCATGGACACAACGTAACATGGAGGGCTGTTTGGAAGCAGTAAAAAAGAAAAAAAAAAAAAACACTCCTGGCGCTCCTAAAAGTGGCTGCAAAAATGCCCTGTGTGCATGAGGCCTTAGTGCTTTTACACATACACAGGTGCAGCTCTGCAACGCTGTTTGATCCATTGGCCAGGCCATGTCTGTTGTGTAAAAAGTCATTGATAGACATACCTTTTGAGTGATCCATTACTATTATAAAATGACATAGAGCCTCAGCTCTGACTGAGCGTTTACTATTATAAATGAGCAAGCAGCACGGGTTGTGCATTCATAATTATGACAGACCACTCAGCTAAGACTGGGTGGGGCTCTTTGCTGGCTGTACCCTGTTCCCAAACCCACAGGAATGGCCATAGTTTGGGTTTCAAAGGGGCGTGGAACTACAGCCAGGGGTGTGTTATGGGGACAAAAGAGCCATCAATCAGAATAGTGTTTTTTTTTTTTTATGCATTTAATAGCCTGGGAAGTTAAAAGTTTAAAAAAAACTTTTTGGGCAGTTACAATCCAAGAATAAAATTTAGCTCTTAAACTTGCAGTTCCGGCTGGAGTACAGATTCAGTATGTGGTCTCTTGCTCTCCATAGCCTCCATTCATAAAACACTTTCTTTCACTAAATACAAGATGTTCTGTAATTGTGATGTTCATCCACTTCTTCTCTAGTCACCCCTCCTCCAATTGCAGAATGCCGGATGTTTCCTGCTTACGGTAGTGTACAGGAGTAATGAAACCGAAAGATATTGCTATTAATAAATAAATTTAGCGATTGCAGTAATAATTAAATAATAAATAATTTAGTGATTGCAGTAGCAGCCACACATGGGATAAACTTCTTCAGTGGTTACTTATTCCTGTATTGCAAATGTCCAAAACCGTTTGTTTCCCATAGTTCAGCCTAAAGGGACAGCTGTCAATACTATATTTCTTTCACACAGCATGGGCATACTTGGGATTACACCCCACTCTGCTCCTCTTCCCGAATGTGGGGATACCACATGTGGGGAATGGAATCCTTGTCCACATTGGAAGATTATCTATTTTTGTTCTGTGAAAAAAATTTGGAATTTTCTTTTACTTTTGGAGATGATTGTAAACAGGACTGATAGGGTGCATCTCCATAACAGGAGCACAAACAGCAGTAAAAACCTGAGCGGAGTTCTAATCCCTCTGCACTTTAAAAAAAAAAAAAAAAAAAAAGTTTTGCTTTTAGTTATACTTTAACTTCTTGCTGCCCGCTCACAGCACATCCACAGCTGTTTTCAGGAATCCTGCTGTCCAATCACAAACACACAGAACTCTGTGTACACAAAACAGTGATTTGGCTGTTTCTTCTCCTTTGAAAAGCAGGGAGGAAAAACAGCCAGATCTGTGAGTAAAAGCAGCACATGTTACTTAAAATCGATATGCTGCGCTAAACACAATAAACGAGTAGTATACTTCATAAATACTGAACATTCAGATATATACAAAATGCATAAGCACTGGTAATAGTGCAGAATTAGTGCAGTGATAACCACGTTTATAACGTTGCTAATATAAATGTTTGAATTGGATACCGAAGTGGCGGTGGTAGTGAGTCTAATCACATGAAGATATAATTCATCAAAAATAGTGCTCTGTGTTCCGTGACTTCAATTGCTGTTGTGAAAATCCGGTACAATAATGTACTTACCAGAAGTACATATAATGAAAGCATTATATGTAAACCATATTTGTAGTATCAGCAGTGTCTGGTCTATGGTTGCGGTATCATCTGGCTCTATGGTAGAGACTCAGAGATGGAATGATTCACACTCGGGGGTCAGCTCAGGCTCACAGATTCGTCCAGACCAGCTCAAAAACCCTGGTAGCACCTTCCCAAATGGCTCCACCTTATGAGGCTCGCAAGAAACGAGCCAAGGGGCAAAATGGTACTGATCGTGTAGTACGGGTGTCGGCAACCCGCGGCTCCAGAGCTGCATGCGGCTCTTTTTCACCTTTGCTGCGGCTCCGGAGCACACTGCCCACCAGGTGACAGGCAATAGGGTTGCCGTAGCTCAGTGGTCGGCAAGCCGCGGCTCTTTTAACCTCCCTGGCGGTTTTCCCGAGTGTAGCTCGTGGTAGAATTTCTATACCACGAGCTACACTCGGGCTTACCATGCGGCGCTGCTCTGGGGGTCCCTGCAGCACTTACCTTGTCCTTCGTTCCCGCGATGTGTCCCCTGCAGCGTCCCCGGCCATCTCCTCCGGCCGATGCCGGCATCCGGCTTCTGTGTTCCGGTCCCCGTGACGTCGGGACGTACGGGCGCCGCCGGCAGCGGGAAATTTAAAAAATTTAAAAGTCTTTTTTTTTTTTTTCAATTTTCAATAGTAAAACATTGCTGTTTCATCCCATTTCACATACATATTGTCCCTAGTGCTTTGTCCTGTGCCCTGTCTGCATTTTGTCTGTTCTTTCTGCCTGGAAACTTAGAAAAGTCCATGGCGTCCAAAAAGCGTCCCTTTAGGTCAAAAGCGGTTTTAGACCGGCTAGAGAACAGCGATGGTAAATCAGAACCACTTGCAGAATTGAGTGATAATGATTTGTGGGGAAATTTTCCTAAAAATTACAGCCTACAATAAACTATTTCCATGCGAAAAAATGGTACCGCTTTCAGCACAAGAAATCGGAAGGAATAATACCGCCAGGGAGGTTAATGCAGCTCTGTGTGCCGGGCGCCCGCTCCCCTCCCTCCTCTCGGGCGGCCGCCCCAAAAGTCAGGACTCTGCAGCTAGCCTAGCAATGGGCAAACTACGGCCCGGCGGACCTTATAATCCGGCCCGTGGAGCGTGGCAAACATTGGCTGTCAGGGTGTAGGCGGGGCAGCGTGACGAACTCCTCTCCTCTCACAGTCCGCCCTGAAGACCAGAACTGCGCGGGAACACGGCGAGAGGAACGCGCGGAGTACAGGTAAGTGAATTGACACAATATGGGAATGAATTACTATAGGGGGGATGAATTACTATGGGGGATGAATTACTATATGGGGGATGTATTTTCAGTTTTAAAAATGTGGCTCTCAAAATAAATTTTAATCGTGGTTTTGGCGAGATTTGGCTCAGTTGAAAAGGTTGCCCACCACTGACCTAAGGCTATGATTGTGATTATGACGATACACTGTGGCCCTGATTAACCCTTTGCTTACTGGGCCCTTAAACCCCCTTCATGACCAGAGCGCTTTTTGCAATATATGCAGTGTCGGATTTGTTTTAAATGTTGCAATGGTTTTGCGGCTCCCAGTCTTTTCCCTCTCGGAAACGGGTCCAAGTGGCTCTTTATGTCTTAAAGGTTGCAGACCCCTGGTGTAGTATGTTTATTGTAATAGAAAATAGAACCGAAACTAAAACAATATAATGAACTCACATGTAGTAATACAAATTGCCGCCAGACCTTCCTCATAGGCTTTGTGCGGCTAGGGCGTCAATCTGGTGGATTCTCTTGACATGTTTCGTGCATCAAGCACGTTATCAAAGGGGATATTACACTTGTTAGTCACACAGTTACCCCTTCCCAGCCAGTGTCAATACAGTGTACAGTTTTCTATCTGATCTCTGTATTAGTGTCACTAGTGACGTCAATGTCCCTCCCAGTCAGTGGCTGTTAGCGCCAGATTGCCCGCCACACTATCAGTCACAAGTCACTTATCACCGCCATTACAAGTATAGCGTCTATAACGGTGTACATTTCACTATATATAGCATACCTTAGTTTGTAGAGGCTATAATTTTCATGCAATTAACAAATTAAAGTACTTAAAGGATTTTTTTTTTAACTGAAGGCATGTAGCAGAATACATTTTGGCCTAAATGTATGAAGAAATTGGATTTTTAAAAAATTATTTGAAGTGGTTTATAACACAGTAAAAAAAATGTTGTGTTTTTTTTTTATTAGGCGTATGTGTTTTTTATTATTATTATTATTACAGGTACTTGTATAGCGCCGTCAATTTTTACGCAGCGCTTTTACATATATATTTCACATCAGTCCCTAACCCTCAAGGGGCGTACAATCTAACTTCGCAAACTTACATTCAAATTTGCGTGTACTCGTGAAATGGCAACAAACTTCAGTACCCTATATATTCTATAGGTGACCTATTTAAAGCCCTTATAGGTCATCAGTATACACCCTTTTCCAAATTGTTATGCAAATTCTATTTAACCACTTGCACTCCTAAGGATTTACCCCTCCTTAATGACCAGGCCTATTTTTGCTACTCGGTGCTGCACTAATTCAACTGATAATTGCGCGGTCATACAATGCTGCACCCAAACGAAATTTACGTCCTTTTTTTCACACAAATAGAGCTTTCTTTCGGTGGTATTTGATCACCTGTGCGCTTTT